>NW_019942812.1:100501-107183 GCF_002910315.2 Salvelinus sp. IW2-2015
AACCACTTCTGGGAAAATTGGAAAACTCTAAACAAACAACAACACAAAGAGTTATCTATCCAAAATGGAGATGTATGGGTAAACCACTTCTCCAATATGTTTGGCCCTATAACAAAGAACAAAGAACAAACAGCAAAAACATATACATYATSAAATACAAATCTTTGAATCAACTATTAAAGACTACCAGAACSCACTGGATTCTCCAATTACAATGAATGAACTACAGGACAAAATACAAACCCTCCAAGCCAAAACGGCCTGTGGGATTGATGGTATCCTAAATTAAATTATAAAATATACAGACCACAGATTCCAATTGGCTATACTTCAACTCTTTAACATCATCCTCAGCTCTGGCATATTCCCCAATATTTGGAACCAAGGACTGACCACCCCAATCCAGAAAAGTGGTGACAAATTTGACCTCAATAACTACTCTGGGATGTGTCAACAGCAACCTTGGAAAATCTTCTGCATTATCTTTAACAGCAGACTTGTACATTTCCTCAGCGAAAACAATTTACTGTCAAATGTCAAATAGTTTTTTTTACTGAATTACCATACGACAGACCACATATTCACCCTGCACACCCCAATTGACAAACAAACAAACCAAAACAAAGGCAAAGTCTTCCCATGCTTTGTTGATTTCCCCCAAAAAATGGCATTAGGGCCTGCTATACAAATTGATGAAAAGTGGTGTTGGGGGAAAAACATACGACATTATAAAATCCATGTAGACAAACAACAAGTGTGCGTTTAAAATGGCCAAAAAACACACACATTTCTTTCCACAGGGCCGGGGGGTGAGGCAGGGATGCAGCTTTATCCCCACCCTCTTCAACATATATATCAACGAATTAGTGAGGGCACTAGAACAGTCTGCAGCACCCGGCCTCACCCTACTAGAATCTGAAGTCAAATGTCTACTGTTTGCTGATGATCTGGTGCTTCTGNCCACAGGGCCGGGGGGTGAGGCAGGGATGCAGCTTTATCCCCACCCTCTTCAACATATATATCAACGAATTAGTGAGGGCACTAGAACAGTCTGCAGCACCCGGCCTCACCCTACTAGAATCTGAAGTCAAATGTCTACTGTTTGCTGATGATCTGGTGCTTCTGGTGCCCCTGTCCCCAATCAAGGAGAGCTTACAGCAGCACCTAGATTTTCTGCACAGATTATGTCAGACCTGGGCCCTGACAGTAAATCTCAATAAGCCCAAAATAATGGTGCTCCAAATGGTGTTCTTTACCTCGCTGATCAGAATAATACCCTGTAATGTTTGTTAATGCTTTGTAACTTAAGCTTTATGCCTTGTATAACGTAACAGTTCATTTTACAATGTAATTACATACACTTGCATTTAGAATTCCATTCTCAGACCTTTGTTGACCTTTCAATTACTGTAACTCATCTATAGTCTCTTGCATATTGCTAAATAATCTTTATGGAGTCAGATAGTCAGTATAATAGACTTTGTCATATTAATTACATAGTCTTTATCATGGGTCGCATAGGAGATACAGTGAACAAAAATTTAACGCAGCATGTAGTGTAGGTCCCATGGTACATGAGATTAAATATATGTAGCATATCATATATGTATCCCCTCCAGACAGGCAGAAACTCAAACAGGATGAAACTGTGACTGGGACCATTCAATGCTGGTCTGACCAATCGGAATCCAGGCTTCAAGATTGTTTTGATCTCGCGGACTGGTATATGTTCCGGGTAGCCTCAGAGAATAATATAGATTTATACGCTGATTTGGTGAGTGAGTTTATAAGGAGGTGCATTGGAGATGTTGTTCCCACTGTGACTATTAAAACCTACCCTAACCAGAAACCGTGGAWAGATGGCGGCATTCTGCAAAACTGAAAGCGCGAACCAACGCATTTAACCARGGAAAGATGACCGGGAACATGGCCGAATACAAACAGTGCAGTTATTCCCTTCGCAAAGCAATCAAGCAGGCTAAACATCGGTATAGGGACAAAGTGGAGTCGCAATTCAACYGCTCAGACACGAGATGTATGTGGCAGGGACTATAGGCAATCACGGACTACAAAAAMAAAWCCAGCGACGTCAKGGACACCGACATCTTGCTTCCAGACAAACAAAACACCTTGTTTGCCCGCTTTGAGGATAATACAGTGCCATCGACGCGGCCAGCTACCAAGGACTGCGGCCCCCCCTCTCCTTCTTCGTGGACGACGCCAGAAAGACATTTAAACGCGCTAACCCTCGCAAGGCTGCCAGCCCAGACAACATCCCTAGCCGCGTCCTCAGAGCATGCACAGACCAGCTGGCTGGTGTGTTTACAGACATATTCAAACTCTCCCTATCACAGTCTGCCTTTCCCACATGCTTCAATATGGTCACCATTGTTTCTGTACCAAAGAAAGCAAAGGTAACTGAACTAAATGACTATCGCCCCATAGCACTCACTTCTGTCATCATGAAGTTCTTTGAGAGACTAGTCAAGGATCATATCACCTCCACCTTACCTGTCACTCTAGACCCACTGCAATTTGTATACCACCCCAATAGGTCCACAGACGATGCAATCGCTATCACATAGGTATTCCTCTTGTCCAGATTCCTCTTGTCCTCTTGTCACTGCCCTATCCCATCTGGACAAGAGGAATACCTATGTAAGAATGCTGTTCATTGACTACAGCTCAGCATTCAACACCATAGTACCCTCCAAGTGTAACCGATGTGAAATGGCTAGCTAGGTAGCGGTGGTGCGCGCTAGCAGCCTTTCAGTCGATGACGTCACTTGCTCTGAAACCTTGAAGTAGTGGTTCCCCTTGCTCTGCAAGGGCCGCGGCTTTTGTTGAGCGATGGGTAACAATGCTTCGTGGGTGACTGTTGTTGATGTGTGCAGAGGGTCCCTGGTTCGCACCCGGGTCGAGGGGACGGACTAAAGTTATACTGTTACACAAGCTCATCATTAAGCNATTCTGCAAAACTGAAAGCGCGAACCAACGCATTTAACCATGGAAAGATGACCGGGAACATGGCCGAATACAAACAGTGCAGTTATTCCCTTCGCAAAGCAATCAAGCAGGCTAAACATCGGTATAGGGACAAAGTGGAGTCGCAATTCAACYGCTCAGACACGAGATGTATGTGGCAGGGACTATAGGCAATCACGGACTACAAAAAMAAAWCCAGCGACGTCAKGGACACCGACATCTTGCTTCCAGACAAACAAAACACCTTGTTTGCCCGCTTTGAGGATAATACAGTGCCATCGACGCGGCCAGCTACCAAGGACTGCGGCCCCCCCTCTCCTTCTTCGTGGACGACGCCAGAAAGACATTTAAACGCGCTAACCCTCGCAAGGCTGCCAGCCCAGACAACATCCCTAGCCGCATCCTCAGAGCATGCACAGACCAGCTGGCTGGTGTGTTTACAGACATATTCAAACTCTCCCTATCACAGTCTGCCTTCCCCACATGCTTCAAGATGGTCACCATTGTTTCTGTACCAAAGAAAGCAAAGGTAACTGAACTGAATGACAATCGCCCCATAGCACTCACTTCTGTCATCATGAAGTTCTTTGAGAGACTAATCAAGGATCATATCACCTCCACCCTACCTGTCACACTAGACCCACTGCAATTTGTATACCACCCCAATAGGTCCACAGACGATGCAATCGCAATCACACTGCACACTGCCCTAACCCATCTGGACAAGAGGAATACCTATGTAAGAATGCTGTTCATTGACTACAGCTCAGCATTCAACACCATAGTACCCTCCAAGTGTAACCGATGTGAAATGGCTAGCTAGGTAGCGGTGGTGCGCGCTAYCAGCCTTTCAGTCGYTGACGTCACTTGCTCTGAAACCTRGAAGTAGTGGTTCCCCTTGCTCTGCAAGGGCCGCGGCTTTTGTTGAGCGATGGGTAACAATGCTTCGTGGGTGACTGTTGTTGATGTGTGCAGAGGGTCCCTGGTTCACGCCCGGGTCGAGGGGACGTACTAAAGTTATACTGTTACACAAGCTCATCATTAAGCTTGAGGCCCTGMGTCTCAACCCCGCCCTGTGCGATAGGGTCCTGTACTTCCTGACTGGCCGCCACCAGGTGGTGAAGGTAGGAAACAACATCTCCACTTCACTGATCCTCAACACTGGGGCCCCACAAGGGTGCATGCTCAGCCCACTCCTGTACTCCCTGTTCACCCATGASTGCGTGGCCATGCATGCCTCCAACTCGATTATCAAGTTTGCAGACGACACAACAGTAGTAGGCTTGATCACGAATAACGACGAGCCAGCCTACAGGGAGGAGGTGAGGACACTCAGAGTGTGGTGTCAGGAAAACAACCTCTCACTCATCGTCAATAAAACAAAGGAGATGATCGTGGACTTCAGGAAACAGCGTAGGGAGCACCCCCCTATCCACATCGAAGGGACAGCAGTGGAGAAGGTGGAACGTTTCAAGTTCAAGTTCCGTGCACATCACGGACAAACTGAAATGGTCCACCAACACAGACAGTGTGGTAAAAAAGTCTTCAACCTCAGGAGGCTGAATACATTTGGCTTGTCACCTAAAACCCTCACAAACTTCTACAGATGCACAATTGAGAGCATCCTGTCGGGGTGTGTTACCGCCTGGTATGGCAACTGCACCGCCCACAACCGCAGGGCTCTCCAGAGGGTGGTGCGGTCTGCACAACGCATCACCGGGGGCAAACTACCTGCCCTCCAGGACACCTACAGCACCTGATGTCACAGGAAAMCCAAAAAGATCATAAAGGACAACAACCACCCGAGCCACTGCCTGTTCACCCCGCTACCATCCAGAAGGCACGGTCAGTACAGGCACATCAAAGCTGGAACTGAGAGACTGAAAAACAACTTCTATGTCAAGACCATCAGACTGTTACACAGCCATCACTAACACAGAGAGGCTGCTGCCTACATCAGACTTGAAATCATTGGCCACTCTAACAAATGGATCCCTAATCACTTTATTAATGCCACTTTAATAATGATGTTTACATATCTTGCACTACTCATCCCAGATGTATATACTGTATTTTATACCATCCTATTGCATCTAGTCTATGCCGGTCGGTCATGGCCCATCCATYTATTTATATGTACATATTCTTATTCATTCCCTTTACTTAGATTTGTGTGTATAAGGTAGTTGTTGTGGAATTGTGAGATAACTTGTTCGATATATTTCTGCACTGTCGGAACTAGAAGCACAAGCATTTCGCTACACTCGCATGAACATCTGCTAACAATATGCATGTGACCAATAAAATTTGATTTGATTTTAAATAAAAGATCCCAGAAATGTTCCATACTCACAAAAATCTTATTTCGCTCCAATTTTATGCACAAATTTGTTTACATCCTTGTTAGTGAGCATTTTTCCTTTGCCAAGATAATCCATCCACCTGACAGGTGTGGAATATCAAGAAGCTGATTAATCAGCATGATCAATACACAGGTGCTGCTTGTGCTGGGGACCAAAAAAGCCACTAAAATGTGCAGCTTTGTCACACAACACAATGCTACAGATGTCTCAAGTTTTGAGAGGGCGCGCAATTGGCATGTTGACTGCAGGAATGTCCACCAGAGCTGTTGCCAGAGAATTGAATGTTCATTTCTCTACTATAAGCCGCCTCCAATTTTGTTTTATAAGCTACGGACAACGAACACAATTGCATTTTATCGATGGCAATTTGAATACACAAAAATACAGTGATGAGATACTGAGGCCCATTGTGAGGCCCATTATTTTTAAGGTATCAGTGACCAACATATGCATATAAATGTTTCTATTCCCAGTCAGGTGAAATCCATAGATTAAGGCCTAATGAATTGATTTAAATTAACTGATTTCCTCATATGAATTGTAAATCACTAAAATCTTTGAAATTGTTGCATGTTGAATTTACATTTTTGTTCAGTATATATATATAATATGCATATGATAAATATTACCCCACTAAAAGGCATTATCTCATGGTAAAATCCATCCGCCTTAGCTTGTTTAATCTTTCAAAATGCCATGTTGTTCCTGTATTAAACACTTGTTCCTTCTATTAGCAWGTGGTTGTAGTTCCCTGATAGTGACGTTCTAATCTAATTGTCCTTGTCCTTGTGTCCCTCCCATGGTCGCCATTCATCCAAACCCAAGTTGCTATGGGAACGCCTGTTGCAAAGACATGAGGGATGAGTGAGCAATCAGGTTTAGAGGGCTTTGTAATAACATTATGTAGGAAAGAGAGAGGGAGGGGACGGAGAGAGCATACGAATCTCTCTCTCTCTCTCTCTCTCTCTTCTACTCTCTCTCCTCTCTCTCATCTCCTCTCTCTCCTCTCTCTCTCTCCTCGTCTCTCTCTCTCCCCTTTCCTCTCTCTATTATCGCTCCTCTCTCCTCTCTCCCCGCCTCTATTTACGCGTCTTCTCTCTCTCTCTCTCTCTCTCTCTCTCTCTCTCTCTCTCTCTCTCTCTCCTCTTCTGCGTCTCTCTCTCGCTCTCTCTCTCCTCTCTCTCTCTCTCGTCCTCTCGCTCGTCTCTCTCTCTCTCCTCTCCCCTTCTTTCATTCTCTCTCGCCCCCCGTCTTACTCCCCTCTCTCTCTCTCTTCCTCCCCTGCTTCATTCTCCTCTCGCCCCCCTCCTTTCATCCCCCTTCTCCAATTTCAC
>NW_019942812.1:107208-107936 GCF_002910315.2 Salvelinus sp. IW2-2015
AGAGGGTAGGGGACAGTGAGATGACACTGCGCAAATGACAGTGTAGCGCCAAACCTACCGAGTTGATTTATGATTTCTAGAATGTTTTAATTATATGCCCAGACTTTTCACTGTATTTTGTACAATTTGCATCGTGTTAAATATTAGCCACTATCGGTAGCCACCGTCAGTTATACCACCATACATTTAGAACTGTCACTTTAGTGATAGTTTCATTACATTTTGCATCATTCCATTACATCCTTAGTTTACTTTTCTCTGTCACGTTAGTGTGGTTGTTCCTGGGGATCGCTAGCAATAGTGGATCATATTAGGCTAARATATTACAGGTTGTGCAATAATGTGGAACATGGAACCTATTTGAATGGTTATGGAACGCAGCAGTTTAAACCTGCAGCCTGGCACGTTCCACGACGACTGGACAGTTGTCATCACTGTTCTATGATTAGTGAGGATTAMTAGGGTKGATTCATAGGACTACTGGTCAACCCCTATTGTACACTTTTCTCACCTTCTAATATTTGGATTGAACAATTTAACATGGCAACTTTCAGGATGAATCAAATCACTGTATTTTTGATTCACCAATATACTGTATTTGGTGTGTAAAGGCTATCCAAACCAGTTTTTATTATTATTCAGAAATACACAAAAGTATGTGGACACCTGCTCAGCAAACATCTCATTCCAAAATAATGGCCATTAATATAGAGTTGGTTCTCCCTTTG
>NW_019942812.1:108265-116087 GCF_002910315.2 Salvelinus sp. IW2-2015
GACTCTCCGACAACTCGCAGCCCACGCCTTACTGCTGTGTATTGCCTGCTTTAGGACTTAACCAGAACTCCAATGTCCCCGAATGGAGAGAGGACGAGAGTAGAGGGGATGGGAGGGAGAGGGGAGTGGGAGGAGAGGAGAGGAGAGGTCGAGAGAGGGAGGAAAGAGGGAAGGGAAGAAGCGAGAGAGGAGGAGAGAGAGAGAGAGAGGGAGGAGGAGAGGAGAGGAGAAGGGAGAGAGTGAGGAGAGAGGGAGGAGGAAGAGGAGATGAGGTGAGTGGAGAGAGAGAAGGTGAAGAGGAGAGAGGATCAGGAGAGAGGGAGGAGAGGAGAGGAGATAGAGGAAGGGAGGCGAGAGGGAGAGAGGAGAGAGGCAGAGAGAGAGAGAGGGAGAATGAGGAGCAGAGAGAGAGAGGGAGATCGGGGGAGGAATAGGAAGGAGGAGCAAGAGGGAGAGGGAGGAGGGAGGAGGAGGAGAGGGGCAGGAGGAGGAGGTAGGGGAGGAGGAGGATGGAGGGAGGGAAATTTATTAACATTATTTGACATTTGACGTGTGCTACACAACTACACATAAACATTGTACGAATTGTTTCGCTTAGATACAAAGAGAACTACAGAGCTTGAAGGGTTGAAAACGTATTTCCACCTGTTACATTGTTAAATATCTTGAGAAACAATCATAAATCACTAGGTGGTAATCATCACCACTTTCTTAGTCCTAAACCCTCTGCCAACAGGAAACAACAACCGCATTTTCTTCTTCTCCTGCCCCGAGGACAAATGAGAATAGCATTCTTGAAGCAAGGGTCAAACCAGACATATTTCAAGAATATTGACGGGCACAGGATATAGAAGACGGTTCCAAAACATGTCTCTATGCATCTGACCACCACTAATATAACACAACGAGAAATGAGAGGAACCAAGTCGGATTTTGGCTATCATCGTATTTGCCTGGTGGTATTTGTGTGGTGTTCTTTCCAGATCCCTGTTGGCAGGTCTTCGGTCCATCTGGCTGGCTGGGATGTGAAGGGTTGCCTCCTCTTCCTTGTAATTAGGCGGCTGGTAATAAGCCTTTAGTCTGACGAAGCACAAGACAGTAAGCAGACCAGGCTCAATAATCTGCACATACTGTATATCAGCCCTGCTATTGAGAACAGACGTGGCATGAGTGCGTGTGTGAGTATACACGTTGCACGTGTGTGTAGGACCTATTGAGCGTCTGGTCAATCATTCATCTTGTATTCTTTTCCACACTACACACACACAGCACACACACACACACACCACACAACACACACACACACACACACACACCACACACACACACACCACACACACACCACACACACACACCACACACACACACACACACACACACACACCACACACACACACACACACACACACTGAATAACTGAGAATAAAGCTTAGCGGTCTTGAAATTCCATAAAGAATATTTCATATGTCATTCTAGAATTTATTATCAACAAATATCCCTTTGCTATGAACTATAAAGAGCCAGGGTATGCTCTGTGTGTGTGTGTCCAGCATAGCCGTATGAGTGTCAATGAAGCAGCCTAAATTACCCCACAGTCGATTGGCATCTGACTGTGAGCCAACAACAATAATAAAACCCCAGCACATTCAAACACACCACAAACCAGTGCGGTGTTTGTTGTGTGTGTGTGTGTGTGTGTGTGTGTGTGTTGTGTGTGTGTTGTGTGAGTGTGTGTGTGTGTGTGGGTGTGATGTGTGTGTGTGTGTGTGTGTGTGTGCTGTGTGTGTGTGTGGTGTGGTGTGTATGGTTTGTGTGTGTTGTGTGGGTGTTGGTCAAGTGTTCAAGGTATAAACATCCAAATTCCATCAGACTGACCCTGAGTATACAACCCTAGGGTACTAGAATGCATTGTCATTGATATATTCATAATCTCACTCCTTTCAGGCCACAGTCGTGCTTGTCATTCCTGATAATATAAGGTGAATCTGATACACTTGACCTGGAACATCACCCATGACCTCACCAGGTATAGTTCACCAGGCCAGGTAGCCCAACCATCAACAACACCACCTCTCTCTCGTTGTCTCTTTCTCTCTCCTCTCTTGTCTCTGTCTCTCTGTCTCATCGTCTCGCTGCTCTATATTGCATGGGAAACACAGTTTACATTGCCAAAGCAAGGGAAATAAGATAATAAAACTTACATGCTAATAAACAACAAAAAGATGAACAATTAAAAGGCCCAAGAGTGTTCTGATGTCCTTGGTCTCGGTGGTGTTTATGTGTTGTGTTTCTCTAACAGAGCTCCAAACCAGCTGCTTGGGACTCTTCTCCGAGTTCATCTCTCTGTATTGGTGATGCTTGTTATGAAAGGTTTGGACATCCTTCTTTTTAGTGTTGTGTAGAATTTAACGGTGCTCCATATATATAAGATTGATTAATAGATTACGGCTATCAGCCTAATCTCTCGCAGGCATTTATTTGGTGTTTCAAGATTTTACACAGAGGATATTTTGGGCGAATCTGCATGCAAAGCTCTCAATTTGTGTCTCCTAGGTGTGGAATTCTTATGGTAGCACCCCAGACCTCACAACCATAAAGAGCAATGTGTTATATAACTGATTCAAGTATTTTTTTTGATGGCGCAGAAAGCCCTTCTTGCCTTGTCTCTCAGATGGTTCACAGCCTTGTGGAAGTTACCTGTGGCGCTGATGTTTAGGCTGAGGTAGGTATAGTGCTTTGTGCTCTAGGGCAACAGTGTTTATTTGAGGTCAACTGGACCTTTTTTGGAACACCATTAGTTTTGTCTTACTGAGATTTACTGTCAGGGCCCAGGTCCGGCAGAATCTGTGCAGAAGATCTAGGTGTTGCTTTAGGCCCTCCTTGGTTGGGGACAGAAGCACCAGATCATCAGCAAACAGGAGACATTTGACTTGATTCTAGTAGGGTGAGGCCGGGTGCTGCAGACTGTTCTAGCGCCCTCGCTAATTCGTTGATATATATGTTGAAGAGGGTGGGGATAAAGCTGCATCCCTGTCTCACCCCCCGGCCCTGTGGAAAGAAAGAAAATCTCTGTCTCTATCTCTATGTCTCTCTCTCTGTTCCTCTCTCTCTCTCTCTCTGTGGTCGGTCTATATTTGCTCATGGCCATAAACGTCGTAAGCCATATCAGCTCTCCTTAACAGATCAATATGTTCTCCTTCCTCTAATGACAGAAAATGGCTGTCAGCTACTCACACATTTCATACAATGATTATCTTTCACTCTATCTCACACAAATATTCACACACATGTGTGTGTGTGTGTGTGTGTGTGTGTGTGCGTGCGTGCGTGCGTGCGTGCGTGCGTGTGTGTGTGTGTGAGTGAGTGAGTGTATGTGTGCGTGTGTGTGTGTGTGTGAGTGAGTGAGTGTATGTGTGCGTGTATGCATGCTTTTGACAGCCACCAAATGTGTTGTAATTCTCCATGCTGAGATGCTGTCATGGAACAGCTCCTCTCCACAAAGCTGAACTTTGGATGTCTTTACAAACCACTACTTCAGGGTGTACATTCCAGCTGTCTTTACTAAACAGTACTTCAGGGTGTACATTCCAGCTGTCTTTACTAAAGTACTTCAGGTGTACATTCCAGCTGTCTTCCTTTACTAAACAGTACTTCAGGGTGTACTTCCAGCTGTCTTTACTAAACAGTACTTCAGGGTGTACATTCCAGCTGTCTTTACTAAACAGTACTTCAGGTGTACATTCCAGCTGTCTTTACTAAACAGTACTTCAGGTGTACATTCCAGCTGTCTTCCTTACTAACAGTACTTCAGGGTGTACCTTCCAGCTGTCTTTTACTAAACAGTACTTCAGGGTGTACATTCCAGCTTGTCTTTACTAAACAGTCTTCAGGGTGTACATTCCAGCTGTCTTTACTAAACAGTATTCAGGTGTACATTCCAGCTGTCTTTACTAAACAGTACTTCAGGGTGTACATTCCAGCTGTCTTTACTAAACAGTACTTCAGGGTGTACATTCCAGCTGTCTTTACAAACCACTACTTCAGGGTGTACATTCCAGCTGTCTTCTACTAAACAGTACTTCAGGGTGTACCTGCCAGCTGTCTTTAAACCACTACTTCAGGGTGTACCTTCCAGCTGTCTTTACTAACAGTACTTCAGGGTGTACATTCCAGCTGTCTTTACTAAACAGTACTTCAGGGTGTACATTCCAGCTGTCTCCTTTACTAAACGTACTTCAGGGTGTACATTCCAGCTGTCTTCCTGTACTAAACAGTACTTAGGGTGTACATTCCAGCTGTCTTCCTGTATAAAAGTACTTCAGGGTACATTACAGCTGTCTTCCTGACAGTACTTAAGGGTGTACATTCCAGCTGTCTTCCTTCACTAACAGTACTTCAGGGTGTACATTCAGCTGTCTTCCTTTACTAAACAGTACTTCAGGGTGTACATTCCAGCTGTCTTCCTTTACTAAACAGTACTTCAGGGTGTACATTCCACCTGTCTTTACTAACAATACTTCAGGGTGTACATTCCAGCTGTCTTTACAAACCACTACTTCAGGGTGTACCTTCCAGCTGTTTCTTTTACTAAACAGTACTTCAGGGTGTACATTCCAGCTGTCTTTACAAACCACTACTTCAGGGTGTACCTTTCAGCTGTTTTCTTTACTAAACAGTACTTCAGGGTGTACATTCCAGCTGTCTTTACTAAACAATACTTCAGGGTGTACATTCCAGCTGTCTTTACAAACCACTACTTCAGGGTGTACCTTCCAGCTGTTTTCTTTTACTAAACAGTACTTCAGGGTGTACATTCCAGCTGTCTTTACACACACTACTTCAGGGTGTACCTTTCAGCTTGTTTCTTTTACTAAACAGTACTTCAGGGTGTACATTCCGCTGTCTTCCTTCACTAAACAGTACTTCAGGGTGTACCTTCCAGACGTTTTCCTTTACCGTGCAGGCTTTTGCTACAGCCCAGCACTAACATTCCTGTCTCAAATAAGCAACTGATCATGGTTGCTTATATTTAGACTACTAAAATAACCAAAACACACCAGATGAAGAGATGTGTTAAAGGTGGTGCTGTAAATGCATAACCACTTGGGAACGGGTGTGAAAGCTCCATAATGGCTAGAATAACAACCTAATAATAACTAACCGTGCCTCGCATTGTTATTGATCGCTTTGATTTCACAAATTTCATAATGGATCTCCTAAAGCACATCAATGCCATACAACCGTAGGCTACTGGTCGATATCTCTGAACCTCACGGGTCAATAGGTTCCTTACACATGCACACGCATACACAGAATGCTGATTGAGTGCTCAGCCCACCTCATCAGGATCTGGTTTTAGTCCTTCTTGATAGTCAGACCATCAGCTGTTTTCATGGGGGTGATGGAGKYACTTATAGGGCCATAGATAGCTTTAGTTGAGTTGTAGAAATTGTGCATGTCGTTTTTGTTGGCATAAATTTGGACTTCCTGTGCCTTATTCATCCACCATTCGTTCTGTTGTTTGCACTTCCTTGCGCGATGCACGCCATTGCTTGCGAAAGGTAGCAGATGTGGGGTTGTTGAGAGTAGCCCTGTGCGCTTTGTGCATATTGTCCAGTAAGGCTGTGATGGTGTCAGAGTTCTCATCGACCAGTCCTGATGTTTCCTACCTCTGTAGCCAATGGAGTGTGACGCTGTCTGATAAGGCACTGAGCTGACAGATGCCCACTTCTGGTCCAGGGGACCTTTTCTCACCTGGAGTTTAGCCAGTATCATACGTTTCAGCAGGACATCATTAATGTCAGAGCGTCTCACTTCGACGTAGTCGATTAGGTGCTAGTGTTTGGAGCGTGGGTGCATCCATGATGTTTTATATTTGTTCTTCTGCTGGAACAAGGTGTTCGTGACAATGAGATCGTGCTCGGCACATAGAGCTAGCAGTCTCATGCCGTTCTCGATGACCTGGCCAACACCATGCTTACCCAGCACTCCGTTCCATATCCTGTTGTTCTGTCCCACCCTAGCGTTGAAGTCACCCAGCAGAAAGATCTTGTCATTCCTGGGGATGCGGTGAAAGGCCACATCTAGTGAGTGCTAGAAGCAGTCCTTTGCCTCATTTTCAGATGGTAACGTTGGTGCGTATGCACTGAGAAGAGTAGCATAATGCATCTTGGCTAGAGGGATACGGAGACACATGAGTCTTTCACTTAAGCCAACGGGTGTTTCGGTAAGGCTGGGTAGAAAGCTGTTCTTAATTGCCAGTCCCACACCGTGCTGATGTTGTCCACCCAGAGAGTAACCTCTCTTTCAGGGAACCTTCATCCAGGAACCTGGTCTCACTCAGGGCAGCAATGTCAATGTTCTCCGATGGGGTCTATCGTTATTATCGTCATTGTGCAAAAGAGTTTTGATGTTCCATGTCGCCAGTTTCAGGGGAATTATTTTCTTTAGCATTTTTTGACCGCTAAGTGCAGTAGCCTATCCAGGATGGAGTGAGTGGGCAATTTTTAGGCCACCTTTCTAGGRCTCTCCCCAGCTGGGGTGAGCAGTGTGGCTCCTAAATAYGGCTGCTCAGTCACACAGGGGWCTGCCGAGAGCAGCTGCCACTCCATTCCCAGCTGCTGGCGGCCATAATAGTCCTGTGCCGCTGGTGTGCGGGGGTCTGATTAAGGGCTCCCGTTGCATTCACTCCTGCCGATCCCCTGCCGGTTAGCCTGGAGTTTCAAGACAACCAGTTAACATGTGCCGCCGCGAGGAGGCCCGACAGGAGTCTCGGTCATGGAGAGGGTTTGTACTGTCAAAGGGAGACTTYTGCATGAAGCTGCTCCCCAAGTCACCACAAGGGCTAGCCGGCAGAAGCAAGCTGTAAGAGAGGCAAGCATGTGGTAAGTGGCATGCAACTAACCTCTACCTAGGCACTACTGCGCTAGACGTGTCACATACACCCTGCGGTTGCCGATGAACGGTTACCGGTTTCACGATAAACCGTGGTAAAATTCCCAACGGTTAGTATTACCGTTTCAAATGTTAATTATCATTAAAACCGTGTTTGATTACTGTGGTTTGAAAAACTCACGGTAAATACTGTCCAGAACAGTCTGATGCAGGTGTGGCATGCAACGTGGGTTTGTTTTGTGTGAAACATGGCGGGAGGCAGTGACGGCGCTCGGGAGATTTTTCAGCCTTCTAAGAGGACCAAATCTGAAGTGTGGTCATATTTTGGGTTTTACAAGAGTGGTGAGGGAAACTTAATCGAAGATGGTCACCCTCTCTGCAGAACATCAAATCTCCTGAGTTATCTTTGTGACCACCACCCACTACTTTATAGCGAGGTAAGGTAAGTTKACTTTTAGCTCAACGCGTGATGTGGGGACTTTGGAATGGGGGAAAATGTCATGGTTTGTCTAACTTGCTAATAGCTTATCAATAATGTAAACTGAAGCGTTCAGTGTTACCTACTCATTTAAAAACACTACACGTTGTTCTGCTGCTGTATGCGTCAGGTCTGCAGACTCTATTCTCCCATTGCACACGATAACACGTTATGTAGTTTAGTCACCCAACCAACATGTTTTGTTCATTTAAAATCCGTCAGTCATCGACTTGGTTGTAAAAGTGTTCCAACAGGAGAAACACTATAGACTCCTATACAAGACTCKYGTATTTATGTCAATTGTTGGGCTCATTGCAATTACTATCACTGTCTTCTTAAGACTCGTTTGTATTTATGTCAATTGTGCATAGGGTCATTGCATATACTCAAATGCAACACAGACGATAGACTGTGTGTGTGTGTGTGTGTGTGTGTGTGTGTGTGTGTGTG
>NW_019942812.1:121893-123215 GCF_002910315.2 Salvelinus sp. IW2-2015
CACCAATAATAACAATAATAATTATAATAATTATAATAATAATACATTTGCTATTCCCTTGTTTACAGAGTGGGCGTGCAGCAGGCAAACCCAGTGATGCTACTGGTCACTCCTCATCTACAGTTGTGACASASACACTCCAGSAAGCATTTATAAGGCAGGCTGCTTATTGCTTATGCACCCACATKYAAAAATACTCAAGACCTCACTGGAGACCTTTCATATTACATTGCAAAGGACATGATGCCATTTCAAATTGTTGAGAGGCCTGGCTTTCTGAGGCMGATGAAGGTGGCCGTGTCTCACTACAAAGTGCCATCATGAACATTATTTTCCAAGACTGAAATCCCAAACCTGTACAACCAGGTTAAAGCTGATGTTGGAAAAGTTTTGGCTCAAAGCACATGGTTTGCTGCAACTACTGACCTCTGGACCAGTGAAAGCGGGGGTGGTCAACCCTACATCAGCTTCACTATCCATTACCTCGCCCCAGACTGGCAACTGGAATCAAACGGCCTGGAAATACAGTTCTTCCCAGAAGATCACTCGGTTCACAACATCAGAGAGTTTTTMYAGAATATGCTGGAAGAGTGGGGGATCAACATGAAAGACCTGGTCTGCATAACCACAGACAACGCAAAAAACATGATCAAGGCTTTTGAAGAGTTCCCAGATCTGTGGCTTGGGTGCTTTGGCCATAATTTGAACCTGTRCATCTCAAAGGCTCTGAAAATTCAGAGTTGACATAGCAGTCGTCTGGTCTGCCGTCATCTGGTCCAAGGCTTCGCACAGAGCTGGAAGAGAAGGAGAGAACTGAGAGAAAAGCAAGCTGCCCTCAACATGCCACAGAAGGCTCTGATCCATGATGTGGTGACCCAATGAGGCTCTACACACAAGATGCTTGAGCGTTTCCTCAGTCAACAGCAGCCAGTTGGTGCAACACTGACTGGAGAAAGAGAAACATGGCATCTGATGCCCAAGGATGCCGACATAAGTGTCATGGAGCAACTGTGCCAGCTCCTTGAACCTCTGAGCAAGTTTACAGAMGCACTTGCCTCAGAGACACGAGTGACACTGTCAGCCATCAAGAATGTCCTGGACCACATCACCTGTGATGTTCTGGAGGAAAAGGATACGGAGCCATCCCTGACCAAGGAGATGAAAAGGGTAATGAGAGAAGACCTTAACAACAGATACACAGAGAAGGCAAAGAGAGTCATGCACATGGCTTTAGATGATCACGAGGCTGAAAAAGTTGACACTGACAACTGTGTCCAGGAGGCCTTGAAGCTGACAGCTGTGTCCAGGAGGCCTTGAAGCTG
>NW_019942812.1:124326-125304 GCF_002910315.2 Salvelinus sp. IW2-2015
ACCAGCAGCACCTTGTTTCTTTATGAAGGAGAGAACGGACATACAGGATGTTAGACCAGCAGCACCTTGTTTCTTTATGAAGGAGAGAACGGACACAATCAGTGCTGTTCATTTGATTTGTTTACATATTTTGTGTTGTTATTTTAATGTCAACACCTGCACATTGGATTTGTTTACATATGGTTGTATTATTCTTACATGCACATTTGCTTTACTTGCTTTTATGAGCACATTTGATTTGCTTACTTAAGGTTGTGCTCATTTAAACCTGCACTCGGGAAACTTTTACCTTTCATGGCCACATGGTTCCATTTTTTATGTTAATGTTATTATTTTAATGTTTATGCACACAAAAAGTGCATAGTGCTGCTAATTTTATTTGTTGTTTGTTGGTTTTCAATATAAAACTTGGTGAAATGATTTCAGTGTGTATCAGTACTTTTTAAACATTTTTAACATTACCGCGGTAATACTGATAACCGTGATAATACCGATAACCGTGATAATACCGATAACKGTGATAATTTTGATCACTATGATCGTGATATGAAATTGTCATACCTTTTCATCTCTACCGCCGACACATACACACACTATACACACACACCTAGACACACACACCTACACACCTATACACACACACCTACACACCTACACACACACCTATATACAAAGCACTGCTCATTCCTGATTGTAATCCATTGCTACATACCATTACACCCATTGTAATGACAAAAACAGTATGCAGTGCAATGGTGCAGTGTCATGTCATCCTATGGGCTGTGCTGTGTGCTCTGCTGTCCCCGTCGAAGCACAGCCTCCCTCCAGGCAGCTCATTTAGGAACCCAGAGATAACATGCTCAGAAGTAGGTCAGTGGAACAAGGATTCCAACAAACATGAACAAATATACTCTCTATTTTACACACACACACACACACACACACACACACACACACACACACACACACACACACACA
>NW_019942812.1:125602-138879 GCF_002910315.2 Salvelinus sp. IW2-2015
CCTACAGAAGTAGGTCAGTTGGAACAAGGAGTCCACAAACATGAACAATATATCTCTATTTAAACCACACACGACACAACAACATGGGACTTTCCCGTTATCACACACACTTGGGCACTGCGACTACATCTCGTACACACACCCACTAGACCATGATACGAGGTGAGTCTCACGACACACACACACACACACACACACACCACACACACACAACACCACACACGCGAGACAGACACATCCACACACACACACATAAACATACTATCATATACACACATGACCCACTCAAAAGCACACACCACACTCATAAAAAACAACTCAGGCTTTTACAGAGTGCAGCCCAGACTCCATAATCAAACACTCATACAATATGTTTGGAATGTGAGACAGACATGTGAATTGAACCCAGGTCATCAACACCCACACCAGCATTAGCCAACAGACCTAAAGACAAGGCATTATCTCTGAGAGCTAACATGAGCCTTCTCGTTAAGGACTGGGTTCATCATACCAGCAGTCCATCAAACCAGCGTCATATCGCTCTGATGTCATAATATTAGCGATGACATTCACAGCAGAACACACACACCTATATACACACACCCTACAGACACCGTTGGACAGACCAACTCTGGAAATATTCACTGATATTATACCCACTCCTCTATGCATTCTGCTGGATATTGGAAGCTTGCATCAACAAACACAAATATGAATTTCAATTCACACACTAAAAATGAACTGTTTTGTGAATAATACACAAACTGCAGAACACCTACTCATGCCCAAACACAAACAAACAGACACAATCTGTCATGCGCTCCGCTGCCTGTGTTGTAGCGGGTCATTTCAGCTGTTGATTTGTTTCCAAACAGTGCTCACGTTACACAGACTGCCATTGATCTGTCTGGGCAACATACATACATGCAGGCGTGCATCCACACGCAAACATACACAGTGCTTCTGCCTCTGCATTGCTTGCTCTTTGAGTTTTTAGGCTGAGTATCTGTAAAGCACTTTATGATGTAACAAGGGCTTTATGAAATACATTTGTTGGATTGAAATTGGACACAAACACACACAATGACACACAAGGACACTGGATAAGGCTCTGCATCACAATACGTAGCTGTAGGATTAGTGATGTTAATCAGCCAGGAGCAGCCAGCATCATGGGATACTTTTCAGGGCAATGCTGGTCATTTAATACTAAGCTCAAATATGAACATCACGTCACAAATCTTCTCTTATCTGATGAAAATTGTTATTGGCTAAATCCCTCTTAGGCCCCCAAAAACACTTTACACACAGTCACCCATGACACAAGTTAGTATTCGACATCCATACATGTCTGAGATTGTCGGGGGATGACGGGGAAATCAGCCACTAGGAGRAACAGTGAGTGCTGTTACCTTCAAGTAGGTTTTCTAATCCAGCAATAGAAAATAGCTTTTTTGATTTTAAGCCTGTTCCAAACCTTAACCCTTACCTTAACCATTCAGAGTTAATGTCTAACCTTAAGATTTCAGAGTTAATGCCTAAACTTAACCCTAACCTTCAAAATGTTGAGGTAATGCATAAACTTAACCTTAAACACTTTGAAAAATTACATTTGCAACAACTTCGAAATTTGACGTTTGAGAAACGTCTCATTCTGACGTGAGATTGTGAMAGCTAGTTGTTACACAACCACAACCTCCAAAGTATGACTCAGCAGTTTTCCCCATTTCCTCTTTCTAATAATTTATCTTGTTATTGGGGCAATTTTTCAAAAAGCCACTTTGTGCTAGCATGATGACATCATCAGTAGGCGTCAGCATATTATGAGTGTTCCCAGTGGCTGTGCTGGTCCCAGTGGTAATTAGCAATTATGCTAACGCCGCAGCAATGGAAGTCACAGTTGGACCCCTGAGACTGAAGTACCATAGAGAGTGGGCCCGGTATGGAGGTACTGTAAACACACCAGCAATGCATGACGCAGAAACACAAACACACACACACACACACACACACACACCACTTGGGCTCGTCCACACACACCAAACACAGTGCACACACCACTGCACATCACACCAACACACAGCAAACACACACCACACACACACCACACACAGCACAGTCCCCTCTACCACACACAAAGAACCGCCCTCGTGAGAGAGCCACTGGTGGACACAGGGATCACACCAAAAGGGCTTTTGTGGGGAACCACTAGCTAAGCAGACCCCAGAGGACTGCTAGATACACACTCGGTCTCTCTCACGGAGCAGGGCAAGTGAAGGATGAGGGGTCAGAGATGCTAACATCAATACACTGAGGTCAATGGGAGATGTGTGTTGTAAATTAAAATATATCTACCCATGGATAGGACTCACAGTAAGCCTATGATGATTCTCCATTTCCCACTCTGTCAGGAAGAGCGATGCGTCGCATATTAACGGGTGTGGACCCTGGCTTTTGATGCATTGTGTCATAGATACCCTGGTGTTGTTTTGGTTTTCCAGCTAGCGGCGAGTGTGGTGTGGCGTGTTTGTCACATTGTCAGTCCCCAGGAAATTGAGGTGAATAGTTGAACGGTTCCTCGTTAGGCTTGGCCGCCAGCGCAGCAGGTAGGGGCATCGTTGTGTGTGGATCTCAGGTCATTATGCTGTATAGAGATTAACCATGCAGAAATCTTAAATCTATAATATTCACAATCGGGTTAATAGAGGTTTAGGATAAACATCCATGTAGGATAAAATCAAGCTTGATTGATTAATCACTCCATCAAATGGTTCTACATCTGTCCATAAAAGGAGATACAGGAGGGGGGGGGAATATAGCATGCATTTTAAACCCTACTCATGACAGTGTTACACACACAACACACACACACACACACACCACACACACACACCCACACCTCACACACACAACACACACAAACCACACACACACACACACACACACACACACACACACAACCACACACAACACACACACACAGAGCCCCCACACACACACCACCACACACCCAACCCTGGATCTGGGGCTGTGCTATGGCTGGCTGGGCTACAGTTGTTTTGATGGCTTTTGTGCAGGAATATACTATCATTTTTCAATGACCATACTATAGAGAGAGAACACGATGCAATAATTATGGTAATAAAGTTTCCCTCTCCTAAATACCCAGTGGACTGGCAGGGGCGTGATCAGGCAGGCATGGTGCTAGACAGAACTAGCATCCACAATAGCATCACGTCATGCATTAACCCTAAACCACACACACACGCGACACACACACACACACACACACACACACACACACACACACACACACACACACACACACAACACACACCACACACACACACACACACACACACACACACACAACACACACACACACACACACCACACACACACACACACACACACACTCCTCGTTCGTCCACATCACACGACACACACACACATCAACAAACAATCTGCCCCTCTCACTAACACCAGTCATGTAAAGTACTTTCGTAAAAATACGTTGAAGTACTACTAAAGTAGTTTTTTGGGGTATCTGTACTTTACTATTTCTTATTTACTTTTACTTCACTACATTCCTAAAGAGAATAATGTACTTTTTACTCCATACATTTTCCCTGACACCCAAAAGTACTCATTATATTTTGAATGCTCAGGCAGGACAGCAATATGGTCCAATTCACACACCTATAAATATAACGTGTTGTCATCCCTTCTGCCTCTGATCTGGCGGACTCACTAAACACAAACACTGTGTTTGTAAATMATCTGAGTGTTGGAGTGTGCCCCTGACTGTCCAGAAATACATTAAAAGACTTGCTTAATATAAGGAATTTGATGTGGAACATTTACTTGGACTTTTGACTTTTACTCAAGTATGATGAATCAGTACTTTTCCCCCCATTGWATTTAAGTACATTTAAAACCAGATACTTTTAAAACTTTTATTCAAGTATTTTACTTGGTGACTTTCACTTTTACTTGAGTCATTTTCTATTAAGGTATCTTTACTTTTACTCAAGTATTACAATTAAGTACATTTTTCCACAACTGACTAAAACTTTGTGATAACCACACATATTAAAACCTTACTGTAAAGACATCTGTTCACAGTTAACATTGAGACCCCAGAACTCCTAGTTAAGGCTCATTACTCTACATTACCAACACTCATCTGGGGACAAGGGATGTGTGGCTCTCTCTCTCTCTCTCTCTCTCTCTCTCTCTCTTCTTCCCTTTCTGTCTCTCTCTCTCTTTGTCCCTTTCTCTCTCAGTTTCTCTTTGTCTCTTCCTCTCTCTCCACCCCTCTCTGTGTATATACAGGGAGCCATCCTGCATCATTAGGCCCCCTCAGCAGCAGCAGCCTGTACTGTGGATGCCTGGCAACTGAAAACAGTCTCTTTCATGTGCTGAGCTGCTGATGGACTCTCTAATTCTGTACTAATGGAGGCAGCTGAGCCACGTCGCTCATTAAAAATGAATTGAGACAGGCTCTAGGAGATGGTAATTACACATAGAGACAGACACCTGGTAAGGACCCTGCTTAACATCAGCCCATCTGAGAGGTAGAGGGGTCTCAGGGGGAGAGAGAGAGACAGGGGGATACAGAAGTAGAAGTGGAAAGAAGAGATGGAGAGAGTGACGAGAGAGAGAGCTTGAATTGAAATAAGAGAGAGAGAGATTAAATTGAATTGAATTAAGAGAGTGAGAGAGAGAAGAGAGAGAGAGAGAGAGAGAGAAGAGAGAAGAGAGAGAGAGAGAGAGAGAGAGAGAGAGAGAGAGAGAGAGAGAGGAAGGGTAAGAGAAGACGGTGTGTGGAGTTATTCCAGCTGGAGTGAACATCCATCCCAGAGTGATTTGTGTGATTCAATCTGAGAGGGCAGACGGCATCATGTTTTGAGGCTGAGGAGGGCAGACGGCATTGTGTTTTAAGGCTGAGGAGGGCAGACGGCATCGTGTTTTGAGGCTGAGGAGGGCAGACGGCATTGTTTAAGGCTGAGGAGGGCAGACGGCATTGTGTTTGAGGCTGAGGAGGGCAGACGGCAATTGTGTTTTGAGGCTGAGGAGGGCAGACGGCATCGTGTTTTGAGGCTGAGGAGGGCAGACGGCATTGTGTTTTGAGGCTGAGGAGGGCGACACGGCATCGTGTTTTGAGGTGAGGAGGGCAGAGCGGCATCGTGTTTTAAGGCTGAGGAGGGCAGACGCATTGTGTTTTAGAGGCTGAGGAGGGCAGACGGCATTGGTGTTTTGAGGCTGAGGAGGGCAGACGGATATGTGTTTTGAGGCTGAGGAGGGGACGGCATCTGTTTTGAGGCTGAGGAGGGCAGACGGCATCGTGTTTTGAGGCTGAGGAGGGCAGACGGCCGTGTTTTGAGGCTGAGAGGGCGGCATGGTGTTTTGAGGCTGAGGGAGGGCACGAGTATCGGCATCGTGGTTTTGAGGCTGAGGAGGGAGACGTGTGTTTTGAGGCTGAGGAGGCAGACGACGGCATCGTGGTTTTAAGGCTGAGGAGGGCAGACGGCATCGTGTTTTGAGCTGAGGAGGGCAGACGGCATCTGTGTTTTGAGCTGAGGGCAGACGGCATTGTGTTTTGAGGCTGAGGAGGGCAGACGGCATGTGTTTTGAGGCTGAGGAGGGCAGACGGCATTGGTGTTTTTGAGGCTGAGGAGGGCAGACGGCATTGTGTTTTGAGGCTGAGGAGGGCAGACGGCATTGTGTTTTTGAAGGCGAGGAGGGCAGACGCATTGTTTTGAGGCTGAGGAGGGCAGACGGCATCGTGTTTTGAGGCTGAGGAGGCAGACGGCATGTGTTTTGAGGCTGAAGGGCAGAGCGGCATTGTGTTTTGAGGCTGAGAGGGCAGACGGCATGTGTTTTGAGGCTGAGGAGGGCAGACAGCATTCGTGTTTTGAGGCTGAGGAGGGCAGACGGCATTGTGTTTTGAGGCTGAGGAGGGCAGACGGCATTGTTGTTTTTAGGCTGAGGAGGGCAGACGGCATCGTGTTTTGAGGCTGAGGAGGGCAGACGGCATCTGTGTTTTAAGGCTGAGGAGGGCAGACGGCATCGTGTTTTGAGGCTGAGGAGGGCGAACGGCATTGTGTTTTAGGGCTGAGGAGGGCAGACGGCATCGTGTTTTGAGGTGAGGAGGGCAGACGGCATGTGTTTTGAGGCTGAGGAGGGCAGACGGCATTGTGTTTTGAGCTGAGGAGGGCAAGACGGCATCGTGTTTTGAGGCTGAGGAGGGCAGACGGCATGTGTTTGAAGGCTGAGGAGGGCAGACGGCATCGTGTTTTGGGCTGAGGAGGGCAACGGCATCATGTTTTGAGGCTGAGGAGGGCAGACGCATTGTGTTTTAAGGCTGAGGAGGGCAGACGGCATCGTGTTTTGAGGCTGAGGAGGGCAGACGGCATTGTTGTTTTGAGGCTGAGGAGGGCAGACGGCATCGTGTTTTGAGGCTGAGGAGGGCAGACGGCACGTGTTTTGAAGGCTGAGGAGGGCAGACGGCATCGTGTTTTGAGGTTGAGGAGGGCAGACGGCATTGTGTTTTAAGGCTGAGGAGGGCAGACAGCATTGTGTTTTAAGGCTGAGGAGGGCAGACGGCATCGTGTTTCTGAGGCTGAGGAGGGCAGACGGCATGTGTTTTTGAGGCTGAGGAGGGCAGACGGCATCGTGTTTTGAGGCTGAGGAGGGCAGACGGCATTGTGTTTTAAGGCTGAGGGGGGCAGACGGTATCGTGTTCTGAGGCTTTGTAAACAACAGGTGTAGACTAACAGTGAAATGCTTACTGACGGGTCCTTCCCAACAATGCAGAGAGAAAGAAAACAAAGAAAAGTAAAACACGTAATAATAAAAGTAATAATAAATACACAATAAGTAATGATAATATTAATAAGGTAGATATGTACATATAACTAGGATTAAGTGACAGATAATATACAGTAGCAGCAGCGTATCTGATTAGTCAAAAACAAACAATGCAGATAGTTAAATAGTTACCCAAATAGCCACCAGGTCTAACTATTGATATACTGGGCTGTACGCATTACGTTCTGAAGCCACTAGCGGTGGGATGTCAAGCAGTTGTCAAACCGAGCAGTGATGCAGCCAGTCAAGATGCTTTCAACGGTGCAGCTGTAGAACTTTGAGGATCTGAGGATCTGAGGAGGGCCATGCCAAATCTTTTCAGCCTCCTGGGGTGGAAGAAGCATTGTCGTGCCCTCCTTAGCCTGTGTTGGTGTGTGTGGACTGTGATAGATTCTTAGTGATGTGGACACCGAGGAACCTGCAGCTCCCGACCCGCTCCACTACAGTCCCTTCGATGAGAATGGGGACGTGCTCTCGGCCCTCTGTTTCCTGTAGTCCACTATCAGCTCCTTTGTCCTGCTGACGTTGAGGAAGAGGTTGTTGTCCTGGCACAACACTGCCAGGTCTCTGGCCTCCTCCCTATAGGCTGTCTTATCGTTGTCGGTGATCAGGCCTACCACCATTGTGTCGTCGGCAAACTTAATGTCGCTGTTGGAGTCGTGCAGTCATMGGTGAACAGGGAGTACAGGAGGGGACTAAGCACGTACCCCTGAGGGGCCCCGTATTGAGGGTCAGGGTGTGGGATGTGTTGTTGCCTTCCCTCAAGACCTGGGGGCGGCCCTTCAGGAATTCCAGGATCCAATTGCAGAGGGAGGTGTTCAGTTCCAGGGTCCTTAGCTWAGTGATGAGCTTGGAGTGCACTATGGTGTTGAATGCTAAGCTGTAGTAAATGAACAGCATTCTCACATAGGTGTTTCTATTGTCCAGGTGGGAAAGGACAGTGTGGAGTGCAATAGAGATTGCTTCATCTMTGGATTTGTTGCCTACTGTTTATATTGTAATGCAGTTATCTCAGGTTTCATTTGAAGCATCATTTTATACGTTGGTTGTTTGTATCAATTGCAAAGAAATGGTCTACTTTCTTTTTGTAGTCAACTTTGTTCTGAAGTTATCGTTGGTCACAGAGAGACAGATAAAACATGTGATTCTACGTTTAGCGTAAATCTTCTGTGGGAGGGCCAAAAATGATCTAACAACACACTTAGCTGTTCTATGAGTGGTCTGAGGTAGGCGTTAAATTACGAGTGTTTTCAAGTGCAACGTTAATAATGCTGCTTTTGGGAAACAGCTCTGCGTTTTAACGATGGTCCTACGAAGGTTCTAACGATAATCTTGGCCTTAAGATGCCGGACCCTGTGCTGAAAGATGCCGGGCCCTGTGCTGAAAGATGCCGGGCCCTGTGCTGAAAGATGCCGGGCCCTGTGCTGAAAGATGTCAGGGATGTTTATGTCACAGTGCAAAGCTAGCTTATCCCCGCCTTACAAAGAAACCAGGAAAGAAAAAATAATGCATAGAGAAATGAAATGATCAGAGATAGACTGCTGACAGGAAAGGAAAGAGATGATCAACTGAACTCCTGTCTAAGAACACTGGAAGAGAGAAAAATGTATGTGACTGAGAAGGTTACCAAGTACGGTAGCACTTTACAATAAATCCACGTAATAAATCATTTATAATGGAATAGTAAATACTTAATTCATATTTGATTAATCATTATGTCCACATTTGTAAACGTTAGTAACCTAGTTATTGTTCTATATATTTCCTTAAAAATCCTGTGTTGTGTGCTTATTATTTTACCTGTGATATGTTCTTGGGTATTTTGAGACCTTGAAGACCATCAGATACTGCTGGTATGTCTACCAATGGCATGCCCATATTTTTGTGAGAAATGACACTGGTCACTCAAAAATGTTAACGTATAAATAGCCCACAGCTAAGATGAGGCCACAAGSACTTAATTTATAAGGACCTATTGTTGGGTTCTAGCTTGAAATATACTTATTCATGTTACCATACTAGAACATATTGATTACTTTACATGTATAATTATTGTATATGTTAGGGTCAATGGAGGGTGGATAAGAACTAGGTGTATGGAAAGTTTCTGAGTGGGACAAGGGGGTGGGGAGAAAGTTTACATTCTGTTAAAACATGGTATTGTTAAATACATAGCTCCTAAGGAGAGGGGCAACAGTCTGGTTTCAGTCACTGATAAGGTAGGACAGCCAAGGAGGAGTGAGGAATGAGGAATTCGGCAAGAGATCACAGGTCAGATGAAGTGAGAAGGAACAGTCCTATTACACACACATATACTTCCACTCCCAGGAAGGTTCTAGCATTAGACAGGGCCATGACTACACCAGTGAAATGAACCAATTAAGTTCCTGAATTAGCAACAGAAATGTATTGGCTGTTTAGATGTGCAAMGAGTTGACTCCGCCTAGTAGGAGGGTATACATATATGTGCTTGTGTAAACATGTCTTTGTCTTTGCAGCTGTATGACCCAGTGGGTGAATAAACCTGGGTTGAGACTTTTTTAGTTGTCCGTGAGTTTTTACTTTGTTTGTTCAGAACCTAACAYTTGSCGTTGTCGGCAGGATTCACCACGATTTACAGTCGAACTGGAGAGTCCAAATTAGTGAAACTGGAGCCGGCACCAAAAACAAGGTAGGCACAGTTCCTACACCTTTTACCACTCATGTTGACATCTTGGGGAGATGAGAGTCGCAGGAAGAAACAATTATAGTATACAGACCTAGAAAGCCTGAGCCTATTCATTAGTCCCATTGTATTACGACCGGTCGTAGATTTATGTTATAGTGTAAGTCCCGGAAGGTAAACCTGAGCAGGGTGGTCCCTGCGGAGGGTAAGTCCTAGGGMGTAAATCCCGAGTGGTTTGGTTCCTGCTAGCTTCATATAAGCATAGGGTGAGTCCCGGAAGGTAAGCCTGAGCAGGCTGGTCCCTGCGGAGGGTAAGTCCTTGGAGGCAAATCCCGAGTCGGGTTGGTTCCCTGCTAGACCTGTAAAGGATGGGTGAAAGCCCAGCCGTGGTGGCCGTGAGGCCYTAGAGGATAAATTGTCATGCTTGTGTACTAGTATGGTAGGTTGTAGAGAAGTAGTCCATGGAGAAGGACAGAGGAGGGAATGTGGATGGAACAGTCATATTACACACACATATACTTCCACTCCCAGGAAGGTTCTAGCATTAGACYGGGCCATGACTACACCAGTGAAAGGAACCAATTAAGTTCCTGAATTAACAACAGAAATGTATTGGCTGTCTAGATGTGCAAGGAGTTGACTCCGCCTAGTAGGAGGGTATAAATATATGTGTTTGTGTAAACATGTCTTTTGTCTTTGCAGCTGTATGACCCAGTGGGTGATTAAACTTGGTTTGAGCTTTTCTAGCTGTCCGTGAGATTTTACTCTGTTTGTTCAGAACCTAACATTATATTAAACATCTTATGTATGGAGTAATGATTAATAAATGATGAATAAACTATTTACTAATCCGTTCTAAATTCTTTGTTACATTATTATATAGTGCTACCACGAGTACTATCMCAGCCTTTATACAACTATGAGAAGCTGTCATAACTTTTAAAAGAAGGCAATTAATTCAAAACGCAAATGAATTATAATGGAGGAGATACAGGTGAGAAGGAGTCAAACAAGATGAACGGATGACAGATAGAGAGCGGTGATCGTTGCGTCGGGGCTGGCGTAAAAACAAACAACAGACGCTCAGCCGTGGAATTGTGACTGTTAAATTACAGCTAATTTATATTTACACAGAACAGGGAAACGACCCAAAACAAAGGAAAACAGCCTCCAGAACTAAAGCTATTAGGTAAAGCAGTGTTTTCATTGATTGGGTCATGTATTAGAAATGCAGACCCCATCACCCTGCCTACTGTTTAACTGGGCTTGCATTAGAGGTAGAGACTCTCAGTGATGAATTACTTTAGATGTGGTTGCATTAGGAGGTAGAGACTCAGTGATGAATTACCTTTAGATGTGGTTTGTATTAGAGGTAGAGACTCAGTGATGAATTACTTTAGATGTGGTTGTATTAGGAGGTAGAGACTCAGTGATGAATTACCTTTAGATGTGGTTGCATTAGGAGGTAGAGACTCAGTGATGAATTACCTTTAGATGTGGTTGCATTAGAGGTAGAAGACTCAGTGATGAATTACCTTTAGATGTGGTTGCATTAGAGGTAGAGACTCAGTGATGAATTACCTTTAGATGTGGTTGCATTAGAGGTAGAGACTCAGTGATGAATTACCTTTAGATGTGGTTGTATTAGAGGTAGAGACTCAGTGATGAATTACCTTTAGATGTGGTTGTATTAGGAGGTGAGACTCAGTGAATGAATTACCTTTAGATGTGGTTGATTAGAGGTAGAGACTCAAGTGAATAATTACCTTACAGATGTGGTTCGTATTAGGAGGTAGGACTCAGTGATGAATTACCTTTAAGATGTGGTTGATTAAGGTAGAGACTCAGTGATAAATTCCCTTTAGATGTGGTTGTATTAGAGGTAGAGACTCAGTGATGAATTACCTTTAGATGTGGTTGTATTAGGAGGTAGAGACTCAGTGATGAATTACCTTTAGATGTGGTTGCATTAGAGGTAGAGACTCATGATAATTACCTTTAGATGTGGTTGTATTAGGAGGTAGAGACTCAGTGATGAATTACCTTTAAGATTGGTTGTATTAGAGGTAGAGACTCAGTGATGAATTACCTTTAAGATGTGTTGTATTAGGAGGTAGAGACTCAGTGATGAATTACCTTTTAGATGTGTTGTATTAGGAGGTTAGAGACTCAGTGATGAATTACTTTAGATGTGGTTGTATTAGGAGGTAGAGACTCGGTGAATGAAATTACCTTTAGATGTGGTTTATTAGAGGTAAGAGACTCAGTGATGAATTAGCTTTAGATGTGGTTGTATTAGAGGTAGAGACTCAGTGATGAATTACCTTTAGATGTGGTGTATTAGGAGGTAGAGACTCAGTGTGAATTACTTTAGATGTGGTTGTATTAGAGGTAGAAGACTCAGTGACGAATTACCTTTAGATGTGGTTGTATTAGAGGTAGAGACTCAGTGATGAATTACCTTTAGATGTGGTTGTATTAGAGGTAGAGACTCAGTGATAAATTACCTTTAGATGTGGTTGTATTAGAGGTAGAGACTCAGTGATGAAATTACCTTTAGATGTGGTTATATTAGAGGTAGAGACTCAGTGAAATAATTACCTTTAGATGTGGTTGTATTAGAGGTAGAGACTCAGTGATGAATTACCTTTAGATGTGGTTGTATTAGAGGTAGAGACTCAGTGATAAATTACCTTTAGATGTGGTTGTATTAGAGGTAGAGACTCAGTGATGAATTACTTTAGATGTTGTTGATTAGAGGTAGAGACTCAGTGATGAATTACCTTTAGATGTGTGTAATTAGAGGTAGAGACTCAGTGATGAATTACCTTTAGATGTGGTTGTATTAGAGGTAGAGACTCGGTGATGAATTACCTTTAGATGTGGTTGTATTAGGAGTAGAGACTCAGTGATGAATTACCTTTAGATGTGGTTGTATTAGAGGTAGAGACTCAGTGATGAATTAGCTTTAGATGTGGTTGTATTAGAGGTAGGACTAGTGATAAATTAACCTTTTAGATGTTGGTGTATTAGGAGGTAGAGACTCAGTGATGAAATTATAGTTTAGATGTGGTTTGTATTAGGAGGTAGAGACTCAGTGACGAATTACTTTAGATGTGGTTGTATTAGGAGGTAGAGACTCAGTGATAAATTACCTTTAGATGTGGTTGTATTAGAGGTAGAGCCTCAGTGATGAATTACTTTTAGATGTGGTTTATTAGAGGTAGAGACTCAGTGATGAATTACCTTTAGGATGTGGTTGTACTTAGGAGGTAGAAGACTCAGTGATGAATTACCTTTAGATGTGGTTGTATTAGGAGGTAGAGACTCAGTGATGATTACCTTTAGATGTGGTTGCATTAGAGGTAGAGACTCAATGATATTACCTTTAGATGTGGTTGTATTAGGAGGTAAAGACTCAGTGATGAATTACCTTTAGATGTGGTTGCTTAAGAGTAGATCAGTGATAAATTAGCTTTAGATGTGGTTGTATTAGAGGTAGAGACTCAGTGATGAATTACCTTAGATGTGGTTGATTAGGAGGTAGAGACTCAATTGAAAATTACCTTTAGATGTTGGTTGTATTAGGAGGTAGAGACTCAGTGATGAATTACCTTTAGATGTGGTTGTATTAGGAGGTAAGAGACTCGGTGATGAAATTACCTTTAGATGGTGGTGTATTAGAGGTAGAGATCTCAGTGATGAATTACCTTTAGATGTGGTTGTATTAGAGGTTAGA
>NW_019942812.1:138904-153017 GCF_002910315.2 Salvelinus sp. IW2-2015
TTGCCAATTATAGAGGGTAGAGGACTTCCATTGCATTGAAGTACCTTTACGATTAAACTGATTGCGTCTGTATTATAAATGGTAGAGACACATCAAGTGAATGGAATTACCCTTGTAAGATGTGATGGTTGATGAATTACCTTTAGGAGGTTGTATTAGAGGTAGAGACTCAGTGATGGAATATATACTTTAGAACTGTGGTTATAGTATTAGGAGGGTATAGAGGACTCAGTGATGAATTACCTTTAAATGTTGGTGTGTGATTAGAGGTAGAGAACTCAGTTGATGAAATTACCCTTTAAGATGTGGTTGCATTAGAGGTAGAGACTCAGTGATGAAATATACCTTTTAGAAATGTGGTTGCATTAGAGTAGAGAAATCAGTGATGAATTACCTTTAGATGTGGTTGTATTAGAGTAGAGAACTCAGTGATGAATTACCTTTAGATGTGGTTGTATTAAGAGGTAGAGACTCAGATGATGAATTACCTTTAGATGTGTTTATGTGAGGTAGAGACTCAGTGATGAATTACCTTTAGATGTGGTTGTATTAGGAGGTAGAGACTCAGTGAAATGACAATTACCTTTAGATGTGGTTGTATAGAAGGTAGAGACATCAGATGATGAATTACCTTTAGAGTGTGGTTGTATTAGAGGAAACTCAGTGATGAATTACCTTTAGATGTGGTTGTATTAGAGGTAGAGACTCAGTGATTGAATTACCTTTAGATGTGGTTGTATTAGAGGTAGAGACTCAGTGATGAATTACCTTTAGATGGTTGTATTAGAGGTAAGAGACTCAGTGATGAATTACCTTTAGATGTGTTGTATTAGGAGGTAGAGACTCAGTGATGAATTACCTTTAGATGTGGTTGATTAGAGGTAGAGACTCGTGATGAATTACCTTTAGATGTGGTTAATTAGAGGTAGAGACTCAGTGATGAATTACCTTTAGATTGGTTGTATTAGAGGTAGACAGACTCAGTGATGAATTACCTTTAGATGTGGTTGTATTAGAGGTAGAGACTCAGTGATGAATACCTTTAGATGTGGTTACATTAGAGGTAGAGACTCAGTGATGAATTACCTTTTAGATGTGGTTTATTAGAGGTAGAGACTCAGTGATGAATTACCTTTAGATGTGGTTGTATTAGAGGTAGAGACTCAGTGATGAATTACCTTTAGATGTGGTTGTATGAGAGGTAGAGACTCAGTGATGAATTACCTTTAGATGTGGTGTAATTAGAGTAGAAGACTCAGTGATGAATTACCTTTAGATGTGGTGTATTAGAGGTAGAGACTCATGATGAATTACCTTTAGATGTGGTTGTATTAGAGGTAGAGACTCAGTGATGAATTACCTTTAGATGTGGTTGTATATAGAGGTAGAGACTCAGTGATGAATTACCTTTAGATGTGGTTGTATTATGAGAGGTGGACCCAGTGATGAATTACCTTTAAGATGTCGACGGGATCATGTTCCTGATCCAGCACGCCTCTAAAAGTTATCTCCTTTCTCTCGACGACTGTGTAGTTTAAATTATCTCCCGTGCGCTTCCCCTTGGTAAAGTCCGAGGAAGTGGTCTGGATGAAATACATGGAAACAGGCAAACTGTACAGAACGGGACCCATTTATCAATGTCTCCTCAATTTACAATATGATAAACCAATATTATATCATCATTCCTTAGACAACTGTATTTTTGCAGTGCTGACCTTTGGGGAGGGGTCACTCCATCTCTGGCGCCTCGATAGGCTAAAGTGACATCCTCTGCTTAATTCTACTTTGTGTATTGAACTTGTATAAGAACGCTGTAGACATGCACAGGCTAAGATTAAGAGATAAGATAACGATAAGAAGAATAACTGATAACAACAGCAACACAGAGGAAAATATAGTTTCACTTGTTTGCCCCGGCTGGTTACTGCTCTACATTTAAAAATGCTATTTTTAGACAAGAAAAATTATTATTTTCTCAGTAGATAAACAAAAATAGGTTCTAGGATACATCTTTTGTTTTTTAAAGTGCCTCATTCTGGGGGAAAATGTAATTTCTCTTTGTAGACAACAGGTATTATGAAGTAGCTGCAATTGAAGAGATGACTCCTCTTTAAAATGATTGGGGGAAATTATGGAACACAAAGAGACAACATTTGTCTCTTTGTGAAAATTGTTTAATTATCTAAAATGACCGTGTAAAATTCAAAATAAGTGATTATAGACATATTGAAGCACCTAACAAATATATCTTATTTTCGACAAGTTCATTTTTAATCTAACATTTACCTGCATGTTCACAAGCCATCTACTCTTATAGAAATATATATATTTTTTCTCTCTCTCTCTCTCTCTCTCTCTCTCTCTCTCTCTCTCTCATTGAAGGGTATGAGGGAAATGGAGTATCGTTTTAAATTGGAGCATTTGACGCGAGAGAATGAATAAAGCAGGAGAATAATGTCCACTCCAGATAAATGATGGTCATTAATCTGAGAGTTAATGTTAATTTCATGTTCCTTACCACAACAAAATGGCTCCCGCCAAGCAGACTAGGGGATAGCGGGCCTAATTAGCCATATCTCACAATAGAGTTCATGAAATTACACACACGCAGGCACATACACAGACACGGCTTTCTGTCCATAGTACCAAATTAGAAAGATAAACATTCAAATGTTCATTACTTCTTTCCCAGAGTGCTGGCAGTAGCCATTGTCTTAATTCAGTGTGTGGGTGTGTGTGTGTGCGCTCGTGTGTGTGTGTTCGTATGTGTTCTCGTGTGGACAGTGTTAAGGTTAGAATTAGTGTTAGGGTTAGAATTACGTTAAGGACGGSCCTCCCGAGTGGTGCAGTGGTCTAAGGCACTGCATCACAGTGTWAGCTGTGCCACTAGAGATCCTGGGTTTGAGTCCAGGCTCTGTCGKAGCCAGCCGCGACCGGGAGACCCATGGGGCGGTMCACAATTGGCCCAGCGTCGTCCGGGTTAGTGTAGGATTTGGCCATCAGGGATGTTCTTGTCCCATCGCGCACTAGCGACTCCTGTGGTGGGCAAGACGCTGACATGGTCGCCAGGTGWACGGTGTTTCCTCTGACACATTGGTGCGGCTGGCTTCCGGGTTAGGCAGGCATTGTGTGAAGAAGCAGTGCGGCTTGGCCTGGTTGTGTTTCGGAGGACCATGGCTCTCGACCTTCYCCTCTCCCGAGTCCGTACGGCTACCTGCCGCCTCACTAGGCTACCTGCCAGATTAGGGGTTAGGGAAAATAGGATTTTGAATGGGACTGAATTGTGTGTCCCCACAAGGTTAGCCGTACAAGACTGTGTGTGTGTGTTCACATCAGTGTGCGACAGACTGAGTGATTGTGAGAAACAGTTTGTTGGGTTTCAAAACTGTAGGCGACTGAGGCTGGATAATTTGTCACATCCATAATTCCACAGTTCATGAATAGCAAACAGAGAGAGGAAGGCCTTAGACAGACAGCCAGTCACTGAAATAAGCCCTATTTACATAGCCTTCTCATAGCCCAATCACACCATCTGATGCTGCATCCTGACGAATGGCTCCACATCTCTAAGTCCATACCTCTTAGAGAGAGCATGTTACATTCCTTCTCCCTCACTTTCTCCCTCCCTCCATCCCTCTCTCTCTCTCTCCCTCCCCCCCTTCTCTCTCTCTCTCTGCGCTGTTTAGATGGTGCATATGAGTTTGATCCGCCTAGTAGGGGGGTATACTCTCCGTTCTATATGATTGCTTGTGTAAACATGTCTTTGCTCCTTAGCAGCTTGTATGACACAGTGGGTATTGAATAAACTCTGCTGGTTGAGACCTTTTTATAGTTGTCCGCGTTAGAGTTTTTTACTTTGTTTGTTCAAGAACTAACAGATTGCGTTGTCGGCAGGATTCACCACGATTTACAGTCGAACTGGAAGAGTCCCAAATTAGTGAACTGGAGCGGCACCAAAACAAGGTTCGGCACAGTTTTCGCTACACTTTTTTAACCATCATGTTGACATTTGGGGAATGAGAGATCGCCAGGAAGAAAGATTCAATTATGCAGTATAGCCATTTAAGGGAGACTTAAGGACATAATGGGAACCCCCCCACTAGATCAAAAGAAAAAGCCCTGAAGCCTATTCATTAGGTCCATTGTAATAAACGACCGGTCGTGATTTAATGGTTATAGTGTAAGCTCCGGGGAAGGTAAACTTGAGCGGGTGGTCCTGCGGAGGGGTAAGTCCTAGGGGGTAAATCCGAGTGGTTTTGGTTCTGCTAGCTTATATAAGCATAGGGTGAGTTCCCGGAAGGTTAGCTGAGCAGCCTGGTCCCCTGCGGAGGTAAAGTCCTTGGAGGCAAATCGAGTCGGGTTGGTTTCAACTGTAGACTGTAAAGGGATGGGTGAAAGCCAAGCCGTGGTGGCCGTGAGGCCATAGAGGATAAATTGTATGCTTGTGTACTAGGGCATGGTCGAGGTTGTAGAGAAGTAGTCCCTGAGAAGGACAGAGGAGGGAATGTGGATGGAAGCAGTCATATTCACACACATATTACTTTCCATCCGGGAAAGGTTCTAGCATTAGAAGCAGGCCATGATACACAGTGAAGGAACGCAATTAAGTTTCCTGAATTAACAAAGAATGTAATTTGGTTGTCTAGATGTGCAAGAAGTTGACTCGCCTAGTAGGAGGGTATACTATATGTGTTTGTGTAAACATGTCTTTTGTTCTTTGCAGCTGTATGACCCAGTGGGTGATTAAACTTGGTTTGAGCTTTTTCCTTAGTTGTCCGTGAGAATTTTAACTCTGTTTGTTAGAACCTAACATTATATTAAACATCTTATGTAAGTGAGTATGATAAATAATGATGAATAGTATATTTACTTATAATATCCGGTCTTAATTCTTTGTTACATTATTATAAGATAGTTGGCTAACGACGAGTACTATCGCAGCCTTTTATACAACTATGAAGAAGCTGTCATAACTTTTAAAAGAAGGCAATTAATTCAAACGCAAATGAATTATAATGGAGAGATACCAGGTGAGAAGGAGTCAAACAAGATGAACGGATTGACGAATAGAGAGCGGTGGCTATCGTTGCGTCGGGGCTTGGCGTAAAAACAAACAAAGACGCTCCAGCCGTGAATTGTGGACTGTTAATTTACAGCTAATTTAATATTTACACCAGAACAGGGAAACGACCCCAAAACAAAGGAAAACAGCCTCCAGAAACTAAAGCTCTTAGGTAAAGCAGTGTTTTCATTGATTGGGTCATGTAATTAGAAATGCAGACCCCATTACCCTGGCCTACTGTTTAACTGGGCTGCTTAAAGGAGGTCAGATGACTCAGTGATGATTACTTTAGATGTGGGTTGGTATTAGAGGTAGAGACTCAGTGATGAATTACTTTTAGACTGTGGTTGTATTTAGAGGTAGAGACTCAGTGAATGAATTACCTTTAGATGTTGGTTGCATAGAGGTAGAGACTCAGTGATGAATTACCTTTAGATGTGGGTTGTTATTAGAGGTAGAGAACTCAGTGATGAATTACTTTAGAATGTGGTGCATTAAGAGGTAGAGACGCTCAGTGATTGAATTTACCGTTTAAGATGTGGTTGTATTAGAGGGTAGAGACTCAGTGATAATTATCCTTTAGATGTGGTTGCATTTTAAGGGACAGGGGGGTTTAAAAAAAAGAGGACTCAGTGATTGAATTACGCTGTTAGATGTGGTTTGCTATTAGAGGTAGAGAACCTCAGTGGATGAATTACCTTTAGATCGTTGTTGCCATTAGAGGTAGAGAGCTCAGTTGATGAATTACCTTTAGATGTGCTTGTATTAGGAGGTAGAGACTCAGTGAATGAATTACCTTTAGATGTGGTTTGTACTTAGGGGGTAGAAGACTCGGTGATGAATTACCTTTAGATGTAGTTGCCATTAGAGGTTAGAGAACTCAGTGATGAATTACGCCTTTAGATGTGGTTATATTTAAGGAGGTAGAGACTCAGTGATGATTACTTAGTATGGTTTATATTAGACGGTAGAAGATCCAAGTGACTTGAATTACCTTTGATGTGGTTTACGATTAGAGGTAGAGTACTCAGTGATGAATTAACCTTTAATTGTGGTTAATTAGAGGTAGACGAACTCAGTGATGAATCTAACCTTTAGATGTGGTTGTATTAAGGAAGGTAGAGACTCAGTGATGAAATTACCTTTAGATGTTGGTTGTATTTAGGAGGTTAGAGACGACAGTGATGAATTATCTCAGTATGTGGTTGACTATTAAGAGGAACTTAGAATGACTCAGATAGAATAAATACCTTAGATGTAGGTTTAATGTTAGAGGTCGGGACGCACTCTCTCAAGTGATATAGGAATTAACAGTACTTCTGATAGACTGATGGTTGTATTAGGAGGTAGGGACTCCAGCTGTTATGAATCTCAACCTTTAGTATGCTGGTTGTATTCAGGAAGTAGAGACTCGTGAATGAATTACTTTAGATGTGGTTGTATTAGGAGGTAGAGACTCAGTGATAGAATTCACCTTTAGATGTTGTTGATTAGACCGGTAGAGACTCAGTGATGAATTTACTTAGATGTGGTTGTATTAAGAGGTAGAGAACTCAGTGATGGAATTTACTTTGAATGTGGTTATATTAGAGTAGAGCTCAGGTGATGATTACTTTTAGATGTGGCTTCGTTTGGAGGTAGAGCTCAGTGATGAATTACCTTTAGATGTGGTTGTATTAGGAGGTAGAGACTCAGCTCGATGAACTTACCATTTAGATGGTGCGTTGTATTAGAGGTAGAGACTCGTGATGAATTACTTTAGATGTGGTTTGTATTATGGAGGTAGAGACTCAGTGAAATGATTACCTTTAGATGTGGTTGTATTAGGAAGGTGAGACCTCAGTGGATGAATTACCTTTTAGATGCTGGTTGCATTAGAGGTAGAGACTCAGTGATGATTACTTTTAGATGTGTTTTTCGTATTAGAGGTAGGAGACTCAGTGCATGAATTACTTTAGATGTGGTTGTATTAGGAGGTAGAGACTCAGTGGATGATTACCTTTAGAATGTGGTTGCACTTGAGAGGTAGAGACTCAGTGATGAAGTTACCTTTAGATGTGGTTGTATTAGAGGTGAGACTGCAGTGATGACATTACCTTTAGATGTGGTTATATTTAGAGGTAGTAGACTCAGGATGAATTACTTTAGATGTGGTTTGTCTTTAGAGGTAGAGACTCAGTGATGAATTCTTTAGATGTGGTTATATTAGAGGTAGAGAATCAGTGATGAATTACCTTTAGAATTGTGGTTGTATTAGAGGGTGAGACTCTAAGTGATGAAGTTACCTTTAGATGTGGTTTAGTATTAGGAGGTAGAGCTCAGTGATGAAATTACCTTTAGATTGGTTGTATTAGAGGTAGAGCACTCAGTGAGTGAATTACCTTAGATGTGGTTGTATTAGGAGGTAGAGACTCAGTGATGATTACTTTAGTATGTGGTTGTATTAGGAGGTAGACCGACTGCAGTGAATGAATTACTTTAGATGTGGGTTTGCATTAGAGGTAGAGACTCAGTGATGAATTAGCCTTTAGATGTGGTTGTATTAGAGGTAAGAGACTCAGTGATGAATTACCTTTAAATGTGGTTGTAATTAGGAGGTCAGAAGAACTGCAGTGATTGAATCGTTACCTTTAAAGATGTTGCAGTTCTCGTAATTATGGAGGTAGAGAACTCAGTGATGAACTTACTATATAGATGTACAAGAAGAATTAGATTAGAGGTAGAGACTCAGTGATGAGATCATACCTTTTAGAACTGTGGTCTGCAATTAGAGGTAGAGAAAAGATCAGCTGAACATAAGAGATTACATTTAGATGTGGTTGATTAAGGAGTAGAGAACTCAAGGTGATGAATTAACTTTAGATGTGGTTGTATTAAGGAAGGTAGAGACTCATGATGAATTACCCTTTAGATGTGGTTTGTATGTAGGAGTGAGAGACTCAAGTGATGAATTACCTTTTAGATGTGGTAAATCGTATTCAGGAGGTAGAGACTCAGTGATGAATTACTCTTTATAGACTGTGGTACTGATTATTAGAAGGTAGAGACTCAATGAATGGAAATTACCTTTAGATGTGCGTTGTAATTAAAGAAGGAGAACTTCAGTGATGAATTACCTTTTAGATGTGGGTCTGTATTAGAGGTTAGAACCTCAGTGATTGAACTTACTTTAGGAATGTGGTTGTATTAGATGGGCTATGTTCTTGGAGGAGGGAGTAAGCTCAGTGATGAATTACCTTTAGATGGGTTGTATTAGAGTAGGAGGACTCAGTGATGAATTACCTTTAGATGTGTTGTATTAAGCGAGGTAGAGACTCAGTGATCGAATTTTACCTTTAGATGTGGTTGCATTAGAGGTTAGACGACTCGAGTGATGAATTACCTTCTAGACTGTGGTTGCATAGACGGTACGAAGACTCAGTGATGAAATTATCCTTTCGATAGTGGTTCATTAGAGGTAGAAGAACTCAGTTGATGAATTACCTTTAGATGTGGTTGTATTAGAGGTAGAGACTTCAGTGATGAATGTTACCTTTATGATGTGGTTACGTATTAGAGGTAGAGACTCAGTGATGAATTACTTTAGATGTGGTTATTAGAGGTAGAGACTCAGTGATGAATTACCGTTTAGATGTGTTTGTATTAGAGGTAGAGACTCAGTGATGAATTACCTTTAGATGTGGTTTGTATAGAGGTAGAGACCTCAGTGATGAATTACCTTTAGATGTGGTTGTATTAGAGTAGAGACCTCAGTGATGAATTACCTTTAGATGTGGTTGCTATTAGAGGTAGGACTGCAGTGATTGAATTACCTTTAGATGTGGTTGTATTAGAGGTAGAGACTCAGTGATGATTACCTTTAGATGTGGTCCCTGGTATATAGCAGGTAGAGACTCAGTGATGAATTTCCTTTAGAGTGGTTGTATTAGAAGTAGAAGACTCAGATTTATGATCGAATCTACCGATTGGCGACTGATAGGTATAGATATAATAAGGAGGTGGCACGAGACTACACAGAGATGATCATGACTTTTTAACTTTCAGATGTCGACGGAGAGTATCATGCTTCTGATCCAGCACGCTCTAAAGTTCATCTCTTTTCTTTCGATTTATATATGACCACGACCTGTCTAGTTTTAAATTCTCCTTCGTGACTTCGTTTAACGCTTCCCAAGTATGGAAAGTTCGCGAAGGAAGTGGGTTCTGGATGAGAGAAGAGGCATGAAAAGGCTTATACTGTAGCAGATTAACGAGAGACACCTCATTATACATCAGATGTCTCCTCATTTTACAATGGATAAACTAATATCTCATATGATCACGCTTACCTATAGAGCAGATTGTATTCTTATTTGCTAGTCCAGCTGACCCTTATCGGGGACGGTTGGTGCACTCCATCTGTAGCTGCGCCTCGATAGGCTAAAGCTGACATCTGCGTTATCAAAGTTTCTAACTATTGTGTTATTATACTGTAGAACTATGTGTGTGATCATGAAATAGTAAGATTAGCAGCTGTTGGAGTAGGACTCTGAACGACGGTCGAACTCTAACCAGAGGCTAAAGCATAAACAGCATGTATAAAAGGGCTAAGTTATCAATGAGCACTATAACTTGGGAGTCTCACTTACAGTCAAGTAACCCACATTACAACCACATCCACATAGACCAAGGTGAGCAGAAACATTTGTATAGAGCGTGTTTCACTATAGTCTCTGCACGAGTTCAGTGAGGTTACATTAGCTCTACTCACAGATTAAAAACTGCACTATTTTTTAGACCAAAGAAAAATTGATAGTTTTCAGTAGATGAAACAAAAATGGATTCTTAGATACAATTTAGTGATGTTTAGAAAGATGACCGTCTTCACTCTCATGGCAAATTTGTGATAGTCTCTGGTTCTGCTAGAACAGGTATTTAATTAGAGGTATGGACATAGCAATTGTACAGAGTTGACTCCTCTTTAAAATTTAGATCTGGGGAATTCAAGGAATTCCTCAAAGTTTGATCACAAGATCTTTGATCCTACTGATCTCTGTGAAAATTGTGTTATATCTAAAAAATAAGTCGTGTAAACATGCTCAAAATTTAAGTTGACTTTTAATGACAATATTGCAAGACCTCCAAAATCAAATTGAAATATGTTATTTTCGTACAAGTATATTCTGATGTAATCTCAATCATATCTACTCTGGCTTTGACTTTACATAACAACAATCGATTTCTATGTCAAGTAATTTAGAAGGGCCTAACTATTAAGTGCTATCAGAGACGATACAATACTTAGATGTTTCTCTCGAGACAATTCTCTAATCATACATACCACATCTAAAAAGGATTTAAATTGACACTGCCACATCTGAGTCTTTCGATCACCTCTCTTCTTACCATACATCAATCTAAAAGGTAATATCATCGAGTCTCTACAATCCTTAATGCCTCAACCACAATCTAAAAGGTAATTTATTCACTTGAGTTCTACCTCTAATACACACATCTAAAGGTAATTCAATCACTGAAGTCTCTAGCATCTATCAGCAACCAATCTAAGGTAATCATCATGAGTCTCTACTCTAATGTAACCTCTCTAAAAGGTAAAATTTCTCATTTCCCCTTGGAGTTCTCTTATATCTCCTCTCTCTGCTCTACATTCTGCTCCAACCTCTCTCTACATATCTCTTTCTATTTATCATGTGATGTGAAGGTATCGTATGGGCATAAATGGAGTATCCGTAGCTTCTATAATCTGGAGTCATTTTGACGCGTCCATAGAGATAATGACATAAATCGGTAACAAGGTAAGTAATTACTGTCACATCCAGATTAGGAGGGTTGAGTTGTTATCATTCACATTACATTGAGAGTTAATGTTAATTCATGTATTCTCCTTACACACCATTTCAATTATGGTCATCCTCGCCAAGTTAGACTTACGACGGGAGCGTGGCTTCAATGTATCAGCCATATCTCACAATTAGACGTTCAATGAAATACTTAAGACACACACTACTACACGCAGGCGACTACAACAGACTTCGGGCTATTACTGGGGATAGTATCAACTAACAATCTAAAATACAACCACATCTTAAAGGGTTAATTCATCACTTAAAGCAGTTAAGAACTAAAAACTCTTTAAAAAACAACATTAAAAAGGGGGTCATATACAATAAATCGAAAGATAAATCTATCCTCTCATAAATGGTTCATACCTACTTACATTCTCACCAAGGTTGATAGTGGTCGCAGCTATGTAGTCTTCTAATCTCAGTCTGTCGAGGGTAGTTGTGTGTATGCTCAGACGCTCCGTGTCGATCGTAGTGTGTTAGTATGTGTATCATCTCATCACTGAGTTGGATCCAGTGCTTATTGGTTAGACATTAGTGTTACTGAGAGTTACAGAAATTACACGTCTTAAAGAGAGTGACGGTGCTTCCACGTACGTGGAGCTGCAAGGTGTGTCTAAGGCATATTGCATTTTCACATAGTGATTAGCTGCTGCACACTAGACGATCTGGGTTTGTTAAGTCAGGCTCTGTTCGAAGCACAGCGCGGGACTAGGGAGACATCATAGGTCGAGCGGTTCACAATGCCAGGTCCGTAGCTACCGGGTTAGTGCTTCAGAGATTTGGCACATCAGGGATGCTATTCTTAGTAGCATCGCGCAGTAAGCTAATCATAAGCTTGGAGTTCATTCCTGTGGACGACTGGGTCGGCAACATTTGAACACTCGCGACTAGGACACACTAGGTCAGTCAGTGTAAGAGAGAACGGTAAGGGATCTTTCCTCCATTGATTCGTTTGCGTCGCCGAGTTACGTTATTCCTATTCGGCATTTACGGGTTATCTTGGCATGTAAGCATTTGTTGATGTGATTACAGAGCTAGCAATAGCGGTCTGAGTGGCCTGTACGATATGCTGTGGTTTCGCCGAGGATCCATGGACTACTCACCGACTAATACGGGTAATTCTCCCGCGAATCCGACTTGCGCTTTTCTCACGAGCTCCTCCGTAGCTATACTCACATGTCCATCTAGCAGGGTAGCTTGTGACTATTCATGCCTAGACAATTACGGGGTTAGTGAAAAGATAGGATTCTTGACAATGGGACTACAATGCAATCATGTGGTAGTCCCACAAGGTATAATTTGCCAGATAACAAGCGTGTGTGATGTGTGTTACATCAGGGTAGACGTGCACTACGCCTGGTGATTTCTGTATGAGAACAGTGTATGGGTTTATTAATTCAACTGTCAGAGGACTGATTGGTCTGGAATCAATTTTGTTCACATGGGCAATCCAAATCAAATATCATCTTTGTTATAAGGATTAATGCATTTACATGAAGGACGGTAGACAGGTCATTGACATTTTAAACGACATAATCTATACCATAGCTTCTTTTAATCATAGCCCGAATTGCATTATACACACATCGGATGGTCTTGCAATCTTGACGAATGGCTCCAGTTCATCTGACTAAGTTCCACAATACTATACGCGAGAGCTTCAAACGTTCAATTGTAGTATCTTTTATTCTCACTTTAATTACAACCACCATCTATAAGGGGTAATCTCAATCGACTGAGTTTCTCTACGCCTCCGTACAATCAACAGCATTCTTAAGGGTAATGTCATAGCTGGAGCTTCTACCTCTAATACAACCACATCTAACAGGTTAATTTCTCTCATCACTTTCTCACTCGCTAGTTCTCCTTATCTCCTCTCTCTTCCCTCTACTCTATATATCTACTTATCTCATCTTCTTCCTCTCTACGTTCTACATTTAAATACACTGGAGTCCTACTCTCTCTATACTTATCCACTCACTCACTCTCTAATCAACCTTGTGTACTAATTACCATTCACTGAGTTTCCTACCCCTTTCCTTCTCATAGTTACCTACATTATCTGCTCGTCTCTCATTCATCTTGGTTGGATGTCTTCTTACTCTCTTTTAATAAATAGAATACATTTAAATACGAGTACTCTCTTCATACTTGAGTTTCTTAACTCATTCGCTTAATGCACATCATACATCTTAAAGGTAATTCATACTGGAGAATGTCTGCTGGCCCTCACTGATACACTCACGAAAATCTAAGGTAATTCACTCCTGGAGTCTCTCATCTAATACAAACATTAAAGTAATAATATCATCACTGAGTCTATACCTCTAATGCAACAAATCTAAAGCGTAATTCTATCACTGAGTCCTTACTCCTAATACCACATCTCAAGGTAATTATTCTCATATCAACTCTCGAGTCTCTATCATCCACATTCTCATTATACATCTCTTCTTTCTTATATCGGCATGATCATTTTACATCTCATACTGCTAGTCTCGCTATCTCTCTAATGACCAACCATCATCTAAAGATAACCTCCTCTCCGTCTCTCTTGATTATTGAGTCCGATACTACTCAGTCTTCATCTACTATATTCCATCAAGAGGGAGTCTCTTACATAGCGTATATGACGAGAGTCAAGGTTTTCGTCCTTCAGGATTGTGACTCACAAGGAATAAACTAGCTCTATATAAGCAAGACACAGCGTTATTAAAGGCTCGAGTGGAAGGCGTGAGCGAGTGAGCTCGATCTACGCAGCGGACAGGGCGTTGTCAGTCTGGGTGTGCATAGTCATAAAACACCTATCTTCTCAGCCACTGTATGGTAGAGCGGTAAATAATAGCAGAGGGGTGTATATGATCGTCAGACTGCCATATGCAATGAGTCTGTTATTACAGGGTAATGGACAAGTAGAGAGAGGGCACTAAGAGGAGCACAGAGAGGAGAGGAGAGAGCAGAGGAGTGAAGACGACGAGAGAGCAGAAGAGAGAGAGAAGAAGAGAGAGAGAGAGAGAGAGAGAGAAGAAGAGAGAGAGAGAGAGAGCAGAGGAGAGAGAGAGGAGAACGAGAGAGAAAGAGAGAGAACATGCATTACACAGTTCACAGGACTAGCTTGGCACCTTGCTACTCAATGATCATGCTCATGCTGTCAGTGCTATTGCACTGACATACAGCATCTCATCCAAACAGAAGAGATCGGGAG
>NW_019942812.1:153042-155440 GCF_002910315.2 Salvelinus sp. IW2-2015
TTTCTCTCCTCTCCTCATCTCTCTCTCTCTCTCTCTCTCTTCTTCCCTTTCCTTCCCCAACCTTTTCTCTCTCTCTTCCTCTCTTCTCTCTCTCCTCTCCTCCTCCCTTCTCTCTTCTTCTCTTCTCTTTCTCTTCTCTCTCTCTCTCTCTCTCGCTACTTCTCTTTCTCAAATTCTTTCTCCTCTCTCTACCCTCTTTCTCTCTCCTCCCCTCCCTTCCCTCTCTCTGTCTCCTCATGTTTGAGCCAACCAGTTTCATATTTCCACATAGAGGGAAGGTTTACATCAGGTTTTGACGACATCAGTATGACGCAATCAGGTTTGACACAGGACATAAAATAGTTATTATGAGACACCAGGAGAGGCAGGGGAAGCGGAGCTGTAGTGAGACTGATCTAGCAGAGGGCAGGGCTGGGTCAGTCTGGGTGGAGTTATAAACCTCTCTCAGCCCCTGTATGAGCGGTTAAAATCCCTCTCTCTTTTTTTTGAAGACGAGATCAGAGGAACACATACGATGACGTGATTAGTGAAAAGACCTCATTTCATTATGTGATGCCAGGGGAGGGACGATGCCCTCACAACCCAATGTTCTGGAGCAGAAATATACAAACACACCAGAGTACAATAATAGCTACAATGCTCCGCAAATGTTAACGCAATAAGGAGGGGGGGGGGGGTATGGCCAATATACCACGGCTAAGGGCTGTTCTAACACACGACGCAACGCGCCTGGATACAGCCCTTAGCTGTGGTATATTGGCAATACACGACAAATCCCTGAGGTGCCTTATTGCTATTATAAACTGGTTACAAATGTAATGAGTGCAGTAAAAATAAATGTTTTGTCATATCCATGGTAAACGGTCTGATATACAATTGCTTTCAGCAAATCAGCAATCAGGATTGGAACCATGATTGTAACATGTGATATCATTCCACTATAGCTCAGTCCTGCTCCAACCTCCCTCATCCTCACTGATCACGACAAAATTGTTTATTTGTTGTGTCATTGTGTTGAGTTACAGGTATAATATCCACTTCAATTAATATATTCAGTTTATATAACATGGGTTTGGGTTAGGTACCTGTGGGCCTATTATCTTTCTTAGTGGGTGTTGACCCTCTCCCTTTCCTGTCTTCTCCCATAGGGCTGTGACCATCTCCCCTCCTGTCTTCTCCCATAGGGCTGTGACCATCTCCCCTCCTGTCTTCTCCCATAGTGATGTGACCCTCTACCCTACTGCTAGTCACTGAACCTGAACCTCCAGTCTGGACAGGCTGGTGGCCAGAACACCTCTATATTATAGTACAGCTCTACTGGAATAAAATATATTACAATTGAATACAATTGAATACAATTGTATTCAATACAACACAATCATATACACACATCAATATAAACAGTAATGTCCAGTAATGTTCTGAGTAATGTTCCCAATAGTGTCCTGTGTGCGTGTTTGTACGTGTGCCCGGCATGTGTGTGTGTGCGCGTTTGTGTGTGAGAACTGTTGCAGAACTGTTGCAGTCTGTCAGGCTGCTGTGCTCTGCACAATATTCTATTCTGAGATGCCAAGGAACCGACTGTGAGAGCACAGACGTCTAATCTCAGATCAAGCAGCCTTGGACACAATCTCACTGGCCTCCCTCTCTCCGCTGGGAACAGGATGTGGGAGTCAACTCTTCTCTAGCTGTTTCCCTGTCTTCTCTCCTTTCCCCATTCTCACTCTCCCTCCTTCCTTCCCCTCCCTTCCTTCCCCTCCCTCCCTCCCCTGATTGACCGTCTGGTTTTAGTTACATGATATAGTGTCAGGATCAACAGGCTGTCAGCCAGGCAATGTGCTTGTGAAGGTTTGTTCAAGGTTACAAGTTAACTCTTAGTAATCCCCTGGAGGTCTCTCCAGAGGTACAATCACTAAGCCCACCTGGGGGCTGCACCAAGTATACCAAGCCAATCCCCAATACATCATAGGCACTTTGGCTCTGGGGTTGGCCAGTGGATGCCATTTGGTTCCTTTGCTTTGACAGAGTTGAATTAGATTAGTTCCCATTACTATCCCACAGGAGGGGTGAAAAGGAAGGTATGATTAGCTAGGGGGTCCTGGCAGATAGATATTTRCCTTTGGCTCCAAGGTTAGTGAGAGCGTCCGGTGCCAGGCGCTGGCTAGCACAGCACACGGCCTATCACTACACAGCACAGCTGGCCACTAGCCTACTGCTGCTGCTACTGATACTGCTGCTACTGATACTGATACTGATACTGTTGCTCCTACTGGTACTGCTGCTAAGGAGAGAACGGCTCATAATAATTGCTGGAACAGAGCAAATGGAATGGCATCAAACACATGTTTGATGTATTCAATAGAATTTCACTCATTCCACTCCAGTGATTACCACAAGC
>NW_019942812.1:158285-166549 GCF_002910315.2 Salvelinus sp. IW2-2015
GTACACAGTGGCAGAATACCTGACCACTGTGACTGACCTAAAATTAAGGAAATCGTTGACTATGCACAGACTCAGTGAGCATAGCCTTGCTATTGAGAAAGGTCTCTGTAGGCAGACCTGGCTCTCAAGAGAAGACAGGCTATGTGCACACTGCCCACAAAATGAGGTGGAAATTGAGCTGCACTTCCTAACCTCCTGCCAAATGTATGACCARATTAGAGACACATATTTCTCTCAGATTACACAGACCCACAAAGGATTTAGAAAATAATAATAATYTTTTGATCTATCCTGTTGCCACAAGAAAAGGGAAACCAGTGAAGAACAAACACCATTATAAATACAACCCATATTTATGTTTCTTTATTTTCCCTTTTGTATTTGAACTATTTGCACATCGTTACAACACTGTATATAGACATAATATCACATTTGAAATGTCTATTCCTTTGGAACATTTTTGAGTGTAATGTTTACTGTTCATTTTATATTGTTTAGTTCACTTTTGTTTATTATCTATTTCACTTACTTTGGCAATGTTAACATATGTTAATCATGCCAATAAAGCCCTTTGAATTGAGTTGAATTGAGAGAGAGGGAGAGTGAGAGGTTTAAGAGTGACTCTCGTTAATTGCCACAACAACGGCCTAAAACACGTGGAACTACATCTCTGCCAATGTGACATGCCTGACATGTCCAATAGAAGCAGGGGGATAGTGGCAGCACTATGACAGTGGCCCTGAATGAGCTGTGGACTGCAGAGAGAGAACCGAGGATCTACTCCTTATCTCCAGATTGTATCACTCCACCCCCATATAGTCTCAGAGGGATAAACTCCACAGGGGAARGGATGGATGGATGGGAGAATGGRCATCACGAGGAGTGGCAGTGATAGTTACTTGACTGGGAAACAATGATCTGTTGATGGGAAACAGAGATAAAAAGAGAGAGAYAGAGGGAGGGGATGGGTCGAGAGAGGATGTAGAAAAGGAATGATAGAGGACAGGGAAGGGAAACAACAGGAGATGATAGACAGTGTCTGAGAGACAGAGGGGAAAATAAAGGGCAAAAATGCAAAAGGAGGAGAACAGATGAGAAACAGAGACAGCAGCGAAAGGTAACAGTACACTCCTCTCTTTTTCTCTTCTCCTCTCCTCCTCTGCCCTCTCCTTCCCTCTCCTCTCTCCCCTCTCCACCTCTCCCTGTCCTCCCTCCCCTCTCTTCTACCTCTCCTTCCCTCTAATCTCTCTCTCTCCCCGTATCACACTTCCCTGTGCCTCTCTCTTTCTAACCTCTCATCCTCCTCTCCTTCCCTCTCCTCCCTCTCCCCTCCTCTTCCCTGTCCTCTCCTCTCCTTACCCTCTCCTTCCTCTCTCTTCCTCTCTCCTCCCTCTCTCCTCTCCCCTCTTCTACCTCTGTCCTCTCTCTCCTACCCTCTCCTTCCTCTCCTCTCAACTTCCCTCCTCTCCCTCTCTTCACCTCCTCTCCTCCCCTCTCCCTTCCTCTTCCCTTCCTCTCTCCCTCCCTCCCTCTATGTGTGTGTTGAGTTAGATAGTGTGTCGTGTCCTTGGGGTGCTCTGCTGTCAATCCTGCTGTTCAGATAGCCAGCACCGTGATGGGCTCAGCGCTCACAACATTTAACCATTTAACATGTTTACCACAAATGCAGGGCTAATGATGCAGCCAAGCAGTCAAGGGGAGCAGGGAGGGAGAATAGGAGGGAGGGCAGGGGGGAGGGGGATAGGATAAGAGGTGAGAGAGATGGAGGGAGGAGAGGATAGAGGGATGGGGGGAGAGGGAGAGAGAAGAGGGGGCCGGGGGAGAGGGAGGTGGGGAGGGATGGAGCGGGAGTGCACCTGTACACTCTGGAGGTGGGGTAACAGCCAAGTCATCAACTATGGAACAGAAGGATAGCATCTAATGCTTTATGGAGGAAGGAGATAGACGAAGAGCGAGAGAGTGTGTGAACAAAAACCAGAGAGTGGAAGAGATGAAAGGGAAATGAAAAGTGAGAGAGAGACAGACAGAAAGCCAATTAAGAAGACACTCCAGTAAAGAGGCAGAGAGATGTCATGGTGAGAAATCCCTCTCATCTGTCTCTGTATAATCTCTCCTAGCATGTGTTCTCCACTCCCTCACCCTTTCTTTACATAATCAGGCTCCTTGACCTGACATCTAACTCTTTCTCTCGCTCTCCTTCTCTCTCTCTAACATCCCTCTCTTCTGCCTCTTCAGTTACACAACATTCACTCCCACGACTCGTTCCATCTTTTATGTCCAGAAATCCTGGGTTACTGAGTGGTGAACTGAACACTCCACTTTGAAGTACATGCAGCACATATATTATAACTACTGTAACTGTGTCCGTATGAGTTATGCAGTAGAAATGCACAGGCTCATGTTAAGAGCATACTCCGAATAAAACAGATAAGGAGCTCTTTTTTGTTCAATTGAATAAAACAGACGGCCAAATGTGACTACTGTAGAAACATGTGATTCATGTGTTTTGTCTTATTTCTACTTGGTCAGTGGCTCTGATAATATAACCTTGAATGACCAGTTCTATCTTCAGACTGTCACACCATCCATCAGATAAAAGATAACATCACCTGTCCAAAATGTATTTTCCATTGAAAAACGCTGCCAYCCTGGATTCAGGGGTAGACGTAAAATAGTAAACAAATATCCGGGAACACTCAAATTAGTATGATATGTTACGATTAGTATGGTATCTATATATTTGTGGATGGCCATCATCCATTTAGTACGATATGTTACGAATTACAATTTGAATGAAATGTTACAAATTACAATGCGTATAACATGTTACAATTCCTARAACAATGCAATTCGTACAATATGTTATGAATTTGCAATATGTATGATATGTTACAAATTCCAATTTGTTTTGGATAGTTTTAGCTAGGTGGCTAGGTGACTAACGTTAGCAAGGCTACGGATTAGGGTTAGGGGTTAAGGTCACAGTTAAGGTTAAGGTTAGGGTTAAGGGAAGGGTTAGCTAACATGCTAAGTAATTGAAAAGTAACTAACAAGTAGTAAGTAGTTCCAAAGTTGCTAATTACCTAAAATGCTAAAGTTMTCTGTGATGAGACACAATGAGTAAAGATAACTTTATAAACAAGGGGTAGCAGTACTGAGTCGATGTGCAGGAGTATAAAGTAATTGAGGTAGATATGTACATATAACTAGGAATACATTGACAGATAGTAAACAGTAGCAGCAGCGTATGTGATGAGTCAAACAAATTAGTGCAAAAAGGCTCAATGCAGGTAGCTATTTGGTTAACTATTTAACTAACTATTTAACTAACTATTTAACTAACTATTTATCAGTCTTATGGCTTGGGGGTAGAAGCTACTCAGGATCCTGTTGGTTCCAGACTTGGTGCATCAGCACTGCTTGCCKTACGGCAACAGAGACAACAGTCTATGACCTGGGTGGCTGGAGTCTTTGACAATTTCTAGGGCCTTTCTCTGACACRGCCTGGTATAAAGGTCCTGGATGGCAGGACGCTTGGCCTCAGTGATGTACTGGGCCATCCGCACTACCCTCTGTAGCARCTTGCGGTCAGATGCCAAACAGTTGGCATACACAGCGGTGATGGAGCCAGTCAAGAAGCTCTCGACCCACTCCACTACAGCCCCGTTGATGTGAATGGGGGTATGCTCGGCACCCCGTTTCCTCTCGTCCACCATCAGCTCCTTTGTTTTGGGAGAGGTTGTTGTCCTGGCACTGCAATGCCAGTTCTCTGAGCTCCTCCCTATAGGCTGTCTCATCATTGTCTGTGATCAGACCTACCACCTTTGTGTCACTGGTAAACTTAATGATGGTGTTGGAGTTGCGTACYGCCATGCAGTCATGGGTGAACAGGCAGTACAGGAGGGAACTAAGCTCGCACCCCGGGTGTTGAGGGTCAGAGTGGCAGATGTGTTGTTGCCTACCCTCACCACCTGGGGGCATCCCATCAGGAAATCCAGGATCCCGCTACAGAGGGCTGTGTTCAGTCCCAGGGTCCTTAGCTTAGTGGTGAGCTTGGAGGGCACTATGGTGTTGAACGCTGAGCTGTAGTCAATGAACAGCATTCTCACGTAGGTGTTCCTTTTGTCCGAGTGGGACAAAAGACAGCCTACAAGGAGGAGGTGAGGTCCTTCGGAGTGTAGTGTCAGGAAAACAACCTCTCACTCAACGTCAACAAAACAAAGGAGATGATCGTGAACTTCAGGAAACAGCAGAGGGCGCACCCCCCCATCCATAACGACGGGACAGTAGTGGAGAAGGTGGAAAGTTTTAAGTTCCTCGGCGTACACATCATGGACAAACTGAAATGGTCCACCCACACAGACAGCGTGATGAAATTTGGCCTGTCACCTAAAACACTCACAAACTTTTACAGAAGCACAATCGAGAGCATCCTGTCGGGCTGTATCACCGCCTGGTACGGCAACTGCACCGCCTTCAACTGCAAGGCTCTCCAGAGGGTGGTGCATTCTGCACAACGCATCACTCTGGCCACTTTAATACATGGACATAATAAAGGTATCACTAGTCACTTTAAATAAAGCCACTTTAATAATGTTTACATATCCTACATTACTCATCTCATATGTATATACCCTATTCTATACCATCTACTGCATCTTGCCTATGCCGCACGGCCATCGCTCATCCATATATTTATATGTACATATTCTTATTCATGGTACACACATATTTGTGTGTATAAGGTAGTTGTTGTGAATTTGTTAGATTACTTGTCGGAACTAGAAGCACAAGCATTTCCCTACACTCGCATTAACATCTGCTAACCATGTGTATGTGAGCAATAACATTTGATTTGATTTGGAAAGGGCAGTATGGAGTGCAATAGAGATTGCATCATCTGTGGATCTGTTGGGGCGATATGCAAATTGGAGATGGTCCAGGGTGTCTGGGATGATGGTGTTGATGTGAGCCATGACCAGCCTTTCAAAGCATTTCATGTCTACAGTKATTTCGAAAGGTTACCTTGGTGTTCCTAGGCACTATGGTGGTCTGCTTGAAACATGTAGGTATTACAGACTGGGTCAGGGAGATGTTGAAAATGTCAGTGAAGACACTTGCCAGCTGGTCGGCACATGCTCTGAGTACGCGTCCTTGTAAATGTTGACCTGTTTAAAGGTCACATTGGCTACGGAGAGCATGATCACACAGTCGTCTGGAACAGCTGGTGTTTTCACGCATGGTTCAGTGTTCCTTGCATCGAAGAGAGCATAGAAGGCATTTAGCTCATCTGTTAGGCTCGCGTCACTGGGAATCTTGCGGTTGGGATTCCCTTTGTAATCCGGGATAGTTTGCGAGRCCTGCCACATCCGYCGAGCATCAGAGCCGGTGTGGTAGGATTTCTTATAAGTGTCCGGGGTAGCGTCCTGCTCCTTGAAAGCAGCAGCTCTAGCCTACTGCTCAGTCCGGACGTTGTCTGTAATCCAGCGGTTTCCAAACTCGGTCCTTGGGAACCCAAAAAGTTAAGATCAGCGCAAAAAAAAAAAAGAAGAAAAAAAAGCAGAATTGGAGCCTGTAGAAGTGTATAAGGAGAGAATATCTGACAAGTGCATGACTCAGACACAACTCTCAGTCTTGTGTCACATATTAGTTACCCCAGAATAAAAATCATGAKGTCATCAAGCAGCACTTTCACCCAATGTGACTATTCAGCATGTAGCCAATGTGGGAATCAACCGCACWTCTACAAGCACCATGCCTTGATGAACTGATCCATAGGAACCAGCCATAGCAGCCATACATACTGTCTCCATGTACAGTACATGCCATGGACTAGGACTAGGAGCATCAATCACTACTAAAATTTATTCTCAACAACGTGCTGTACAACAACACTGCGTCGTACTAACTTTGCCAAACACATTCACTCCATAGATATATTAAGTTTTTCGAAATGAATGACCCAGCAGGCATTGCACTTCCTTAAACAATAGGATGGTGTTCCAATCAATATGCCTTAGAGTGAACTACACATTCACGCTACACTAGCCTTCCACTAGGAAATGATGTTGTTCTGCGTTGAATACTAAACACACACCACACACACCACACACACACACACACACCACACCACACACAACACACACACACACACACACAACACCACACACACACACACACACACACACACACACACACACACACACACACACACACACACACACACACACACACACACACACACAGAGAGAGAGAGGAGAGAGGAAGGCAGATCATGTCCCTCTCCAGGGAGGATTGCTGTGAATAATTACTGCAGCACTGTGGAGGTGGTGTGGAGAAGCGATGAAGGGGATTGGAAATGTCTAATGGTATATACACACAACACATAGACGAGTGTGCACGCACACAACACCCCCACACACATACACAAACACCCACACACACACAACACACACGTCACACACACTGTCTCTCACTCACACACACCACACACACAAACACCCACACACACACAAACACACACTGGGCTCTGAATAGTGTGATCAGTATGGTAAACCAGAGACCACATGATAACAAACAGCCTAGTGACAGTGTGTGTGTGTGTGTGTGTGTGTGTGTGTGTGTGTGTGTGTGTGTGCGTGCGTTGCGTGCGTGCGTGCGTGCGTGTGTGCGGCGTGCGGTGCGTGCGTGCTGCGTCTGTTGTGAGTGAGTGAGAGACAGTGTGTTGACAGTGTGTGTGTGTGTGTGACAGTGTGTTGTTTTGTGTGTGTGTGTGTGTGTGTGGGTGTGTTAGTGTGGGGTGTGTGACAGTGTGTGTGTGTGTGTGGTGTGTGTGTGGTGTGTGTGTGTGTGTGTGTGTGTGTGTGTGTGTGTGTGTGTGTGTGTGTGTGTGTGTGTGTGTGGACAGTGTGTGTGTGTGTGTTTGTGTAAGACAGTGTGTGTGTGTGACAGTGTGTGACAGTGTGGGTGTGTGTTGTTGTGTGTGTGTGTTGTGTGTGTGTGTGTGTGTGTGGTGTGTGTGTGTGTGTGGTGGTGTGGTGTGTGTGTGTGTGTGGTGTGAAGTGTGTGTGTGTGTGTGGTGTGTGTGTGTGTGTGTGTGTGTATGTGTGGTGTGTGTTGGTGTGTGTTGTGTGTGTGTGTTGTGTGTGAATTGTTGTTGTGTGTGTGTGTTGTGTGTGTTGTGTGGTGTGTGTGTTGTGACAGTGTGTGTGTGTTGTGTGTGTGTGGTGTGTGGTTGTGTGTGTGTGTGTGTGTGTGTGTGTGTGTGTGTGTGTGTGTGTGTGTGTGTGACAGTGTGTGTGACAGTGTGTGTGACAGTGTGTGTGACAGTGTGTGTGACAGTGGTGCATGCGTCCAAGCATGTATGCTCAGACCTTACCCTAACCTTGTGTCTGACAACTCTGATCTACCCAGGATGCGTCCCCAGTTTGGCCAATGATAGCGATCGATTGGCTGAAAATTCAATCTCCCTCCCACCCTCCTGCTTTTCCCACAATCACCTCTATTTAACATATGCAAGTCTACCTCTGAATAAACATGTCTCATATAACAAGCAACACATGTATCCATACATGAACACAGAATGGAAGCACGCAGGAACACGTGCACGTGGGAACAACACGCACGCACGTGCACATACAGACACACACCTCTCCATACACCACCTCTCCATACACACCTCTCCAGAACCGAGTGAGAGAACTGGAAAGAGCATATTGATTTTGTTGAGGAGGCTGAAAACACTGTGTGAATTCATCATCCCCAAGATAGCTCGGAGGGAAATTAAATGAACAGAAACCAAAACCACAACCAGCTTGGAGGGAAATGAATTGAAACCAGAACCAAAACCACAGCTAGATCAGAGGGAAATTAATTGAACCAGAACCAAAACCACAGCTAGATCAGAGGGAAATTAATTGAACCAGAACCAAAACCACAACCAGCTCGGAGGGAAATTAATTGACAGTGCAGCACATACAGAACCAAACCACAGCTAGATCAGAGGGAAATGAATTGAACCAGAACCAAAACCACAACCAGCTCGGACGGAAATGAATTGAACCAGAACCAAAACACAGCTAGATCAAAGAGAATGAATTGACAGTTCAGCACATACAGAACCAAACCACATGTTCTTTAGAGATAAGTGGTCAGCGGCAAACTATATAGTGAATATGCTGAATTTGGACACATCATGAGAAAATATGAAACATCACACAAAGTATTGAGAGTCAATGACCCTGTTCTAAACAGGTTAGGAGTTC
>NW_019942812.1:169968-173374 GCF_002910315.2 Salvelinus sp. IW2-2015
GTGTGTGTGGACGTGTGTGTTGTGTTAGTGTGACAGTTGTGTTGTGTGTGGTGTGGTGTGTGTGTGTGTGTGTGTGTGTGTTGTGTGTGTGTGTGTATGTAGTGTGTGACGTGTGTGTGTGTGTGTGTGTGTGTTGTGTATGTGTGTGTGTGTGTGTGTGTGTGTGTGTGTGTGACAGTGTGTGTTGTGGTGTTTGTGTGTAAGACAGTGTGTGTGTGACAGTGTGTGACAGTGTGTGTGTGTGTGTGGTGTGTGTTGTGTGTGTGTTGTGTGTGTGTGTGTGTGTGTGTGTGTGTGTGTGTGTGTGTGTGGTGTTGTGTGACAGTGTGTGTGTGTGTTTGTGTGTGTGTGTGTGTGTGTGTGTGTGTGTGTGTGTGTGTGTGTGTGTGTGTGTGAGAGTGTGTGTGTGTGTGTGTGTGACATTGTGTGTGTTGACACTGTGTGATTTTGTGTGTGTGTGTGTGTGTGTGTGTGTGTGTGTGTGTGTGACGTGTGTGTGTGTGTGTGGTGTGTGTGTGTGTGTGTGTGTGCTTGGTGTGTGTGTGTGTGTGTGTGTGTGTGTGTGTGTGTGTGTGACAGTGTGTGTGACAGTGTGTGTGACAGTGTGTGTGACATGGTCCATCCAAGCATGTATGCTCAGACCTTACCCTAACCTTGTGTCTGCAAACTCTGATCTACCCAGGATGCGTCCCCAGTTGTTGCCAATGATAGCGATCGATTGGCTGAAAACTTTCAATCTCCCTCCCACCCTCCTGCTTTTTCCACACAATCACTCTATTTAAATATGCAAGTCTACCTCTGAATTAAACATGGCTCATATACACAGCAACACATGTATCCATACATGAACACAGAATGGAAGCACGCAGGACACGTGCCGTGGGAACACACGCACGCACGTGCACATACAGCGACACACACCTCTCCATACACACCTCTCCATACCACCCTCTCCAGAACCGAGTGAGAGAACTGGAAAGAGCATATTGATTTTGTTGAGGAGGCTGTAAACACTGTGTGAATTCATCATTCCCAAGATAGCTCGGAGGGAAATTAAATGAACCAGAAACCAAAACCACAACCAGCTTGGAGGGAAATGAATTAACCAGAACCAAAACCACAGCTAGATCAGAGGGAAATTAATTGAACCAGAACCAAAACCACAGCTAGATCAGAGGGAAATTAATTGAACCAGAACCAAAACCACAACCAGCTCGGAGGGAAATTAATTGACAGTGCAGCACATACAGAACCAAACCACAGCTAGATCAGAGGGAAATGAATTGAAACCAGAACCAAACCACACCAGCTCGGAGGGAAATGAATTGAACCAGAACCAAACCACAGCTAGATCAGAGAGAAATGAATTGACAGTTCAGCACATACAGAACCAAACCACATGTCTTTAGAGATAAGTGGTCAGGCAAACTATATAGTGAATATGGTGAATTTGGACACATCCTATGAGAAAATATGAAACATCACAAAGTATTGAGATCAATGACCTGTCTAACAGTAGGAGTTCTTCTTCCAGATTACCAGGGTTAATACTGTTGTGACGAGTACGCAGGGGACCCTTAAGGTAACCTCCGTTACATCTCACCCAAAGCACAGAACAGAAAAGAAAACAGCTTATACCAGGTGAACCACATACTGTCCAGCAGCAGCCAATCAGGGCCAGAGCAGGTGTGAGGAAGATGCCTGATAAAACTAGTTCATCTATTGTGCAGATGTCCAGTGTTAGAGGGGATGTGTTGGACGTATCCTGGGTCTTGAGATACAGAGGGCCTTTCTCTCAGCTGTCACTATTGCTGGACCGAGAAAGATCGATAGACAGAGAGAGAAGAGGGAGAGAGATAGAAAGGGAGAGAGAAAGAAAGAGAGAGAGATGGAGAGAGACAGAGAAAGAGACACAGAGACACAGAGAGAGAGAGAGAGAGAGAGAGAGAGAGAGAGAGAGAGAGAGAGAGAGAGAGAGAGAGAGAGAGAGAGAGAGAGAGAGAGGGAGAGAGAGAGAGATGAGAGAGAGAGAGAGAGAGAGAGAGAGTGAGAGAGGACATTTCTCTCTACTCTCAGACTGGAATGGTCTTGGTCAGGTGGTGGAAAGGTGAGAGGGATAGAGAGAGGAAGGAGAGAGGGATAGAGATTAGTAAAGGGAACGAGTGAACAGAGGGGAGAGGTGAAACGCACAGAGGGAGAGAGAATGGATGGATACAGGGAGAAAGATACAAACAGGAGCTATATCTCAAATTGAAATGGCCCCCGTCAAATACATGGAGAGTGAGGGAGAGGGAGAAAAGGATATTTCAGAGTGAAGGGAAAAAGGGGATGGGAGGAAAAAGAGATAGAGAGAGAGGAGAAGGAGGTAGAGAGGGAGGAGAAGGAGGTAGAGAGGGAGGAGAGGAGGTAGAGAGGGAGGGAAAGAGGTAGAGAGGGAGGAGAAGGAGGTGAGAGGGAGGAGAAGGAGGTAGAGAGGGGGAGAAGGAGGTAGAGAGGAGGAGAAGGAGGTAGAGAGGAAGGAGAAGGAGGTAGAGAGGAGGGAGAAGGAGGTAGGAGGAGGAGGGTAGAGAGGGAGGAGAAGGAGGTAGAGAGGGAGAGGAGTGTGGGCTGGTCTGGCTGCTTTAATGGAAGCTGTCAGGATGTTTATATTAAGTTTCTGTCCTTGCAATGTGTCTGTCTCACACACACACACACACACACACCACACACACACACACACACACAACACCACAACAACACACACACACCACACACACACACACACACACACCACACACACACACACACACACACAACCACACACACACACACAGTGACTTCATTTAACATTGTGTGAAAGCTGGATGATGGGATTTGATGAGCATTCACAGCTTGTATCAGGGATATGTCGTCTGGATAGCTTGGGCACAACACTGCTACATTACAATTAATGTACCAGAGCTTCTCCTTCTCTGCTCACCAGCCTGGGGCATCTACACACACACACACACAGACAGCGATGGCATTATCAGGAGCCCTCTAATTAAACACAGGCAGCTGCGGCTAAAGAGAGAGAGAGAGAGAGTGAAGGAGAAAAAAAGAGAGAAAGTGAGAGGAGTGGGGTGGGCAGTTAGAAAGGCAGGGATGGACTGAGGAAAGGAGCAGTTTAGAAAGATGGAGAGAGGTGGAGTGTAAGGAAAAGAGAGTGTGTGCAATATTTTGTTTGAAGGGGTAGACAGAAAGTGAAAATGAAACAGAACAGAGCAGAAAAGGGCAGAACAGAGCAGGACAGAACAAAGCAGGACAGAACAGAGCAGGTCAGAACAGAGCAGAACAGAGCAGAACTGAGCAGAACAGAGCAGGACAGAACTGAGCAGAACAGAGCAGGACAGAACTGAGCAGAACAGAGCAGGACAGAACAGAACAG
>NW_019942812.1:174570-179755 GCF_002910315.2 Salvelinus sp. IW2-2015
CAGAGAGAGAAAGAGGGAGAGAGATAGAAAGGGAGAGAGAAAGAGAGAGAGAGGATGGAGAGAGACAGAGAAAGAGACCCAGAGACACAGAGAGAGAGAGAGAGAGAGAGAGAAGAGAGAGAGAGAGAGAGAGAGAGAGAGAGAGAGAGAGAGAGAGGGAGAGAGTGAGAGAGAGAGAGAGAGAGAGAGAGGGAGAGAGTGAGAGAGGACATTTCTCTCTACTCTCAGACTGGAATGGTCTTGGTCAGGTGGTGGAAAAGGTGAGAGGATAGAGAGAGGAAGGAGAGAGGGATAGAGATTAGTGAAAGAGTGAACAGAGGGGAGAGGTGAAACGCACAGAGGGAGAGAGAATGGATGGATACAGGGAGAAAGATACAAACAGGAGCTATATCTCAAATTGAAATGGCCCCCGTCAAATACATGGAGAGTGAGGAGAGGGAGAAAGAGATTTCAGAGTGAAAGGGAAAAAGGGGGAGTGGGAGGAAGAAAGAGATAGAGAGAGAGGAGAAGGAGGTAGAGAGGGAGGAGAAGGAGGTAGAGAGGGAGGAAAAGGAGGTAGAGAGGGAGGAGAAAGAGGTAGAGAGGGAAGAGGAGGTAGAGAGGGAGGAGAAGGAGGTAGAGAGGGGAGAGAAGGAGGTAGAGAGGGAGGAGAAGGAGGTAGAGAGGAAGGAGAAGAGGTAGAGAGGGAGGGAGAAGGAGGTAGAGAGGGAGGAGAAGGGGTAGAGAGGGAGGAGAAGGAGGTAGAGAGGGAGAGGAGTGTGGGCTGGTCTGGCTGCTTTAATGGAAGCTGTCAGGATGTTATATTAAGTTTCTGTCCTGTGCTAATGTGTCTGTCTCACCACAACACACCACACACACACCACAACACACCACACCACACACACACACACACACACACACACACACCACACACACACACACCACACACACACACACACACACACACACACACACACACACAGTGACTTCATTTAACATTGTGTGAAAGCTGGATGATGGGATTTTGATGAGCATTCACAGCTTGTATCAGGGATATGTCGTCTGGATAGCTTGGGCACAACACTGCTACATTACATTTAATGTACCAGAGCTTCTCCTTCTCTGCTCACCAGCCTGGGGCATCTACACACACACACACACAGACAGCGATGGCATTATCAGGAGCCCTCTAATTAAACACAGGCAGCTGCGGCTAAAGAGAGAGAGAGAGAGAGTGAAGGAGAAAAAAAGAGAGAAAGTGAGAGGAGTGGGGTGGGAGTTAGAAAGGCAGGGAGGACTGAGGAAAGGAGCAGTATAGAAAGATGGAAGAGGTGGAGTGTAAGGAAAAAGAGAGTGTGTGCAATATTTTGTTTTGAAGGGTAGACAGAAAGTGAAATGAAACAGAACAGAGCAGAAAGGGCAGAACAGAGCAGGACAGAACAAAGCAGAACAGAACAGAGCAGAAACAGAGCAGGTCAGAACAGAGCAGAACAGAGCAGAACTGAGCAGAACAGAGCAGGACAGAACAAAGCAGGACAGAACAGAGCAGGTCAGAACAGAGTAGAACAGAGCAGAACTGAGCAGAACAGAGCAGGACAGAACTGAGCAGAACAGAGCAGGACAGAACAGAACAGGACAGAACAGAGCAGAACAGGACAGAACAAAGCAGGACAGAACAGAGCAGGTCAGAACAAGCAGAACAGAGCAAGAACTGAGCAGAAACAGAGCAGGACAGAACTGAGCAGAACAGAGCAGGACAGAACAGAACAGGACAGAACAGAGCAGAACAGGACAGAACAGAGCAGAATAGGGATTAAACTGCCCTGGTGTGTGTACCGCTTACAATGTACGTAGCCAAGGAATCATTTGGGGGACAGAGTGGCGCAGTGTTCTAAGGCACTGCATCGCAGTGCTAGAGGTTTCACTACAGACCCGGGTTCGATCCCGGGATGTATCACAAACGGCCGTGATCGGGAGTCCCATAGGGCGGCGCACAATTGCCCAGCGTCATCCGTGTTTGACCGGGGTAGGCCGTCATAGTAAATAAGAATTTGTTCTTAACACACTTGCCTAGTTTAATAAAAAATAATAACACCGTATGTAGCCGAGGAAAGACCGGCACCTAAAACCATCACACTTATTTACCATGTGTGATTCACACATACACACTACCACCATCTGCGTAAATGTGTGTGTGTTAACGTGTGTTTGATTGTACAGAATGTGAGATACTTGAGCGGAGGGGGTGATGGGAGAGAAGGGGAAAGGAGAGGGTGATGGGAGAGAGGGGGAAAGGAGAGGGTGATGGAGAGAGGGGGAAGGAGAGGGTGATGAGAGAGGGGGAAAAGAGAGGGGAAAGGAGAAGGGTGATGAGAGAGAGGGGAAAGGAGAGGGTGATGGAGAGGGGGAAAGAGAGGGTGATAGGAGAGGGTGATGGGAGAGAGGGGGAAAGGAGAGGGTGATGGGAGAGAGAGTGAAAGGAGAGGGTGATGAGAGAGGGGAAAGGAGAGGGTGATGGGAGAGAGGGGGAAAGGAGAGGGTGATGGGAGAGAGGGGAAAAGGAGAGGGTGATGAGAGAGGGGAAAAGAGAGGGGGAAAGGAGAGGGTGATGAGAGAGGGGGAAAGAGAGGGTGATAGGAGAGGGTGATGGGAGAGAGGGGAAAGGAGAGGGTGAATGGGAGAGAGGGGGAAAGGAGAGGGTGATGAGAGAGGGGGAAAAGAGAGGGGGAAAGGAGAGGGTGATGAGAGAGGGTGATTAGGAGAGGGTGATGGGAGAGAGGGGAAAGGAGAGGGTGATGGGAGAAGAGGGGAAAGGAGAGGGTGATAGAAGAGGGGGAAAAGAGAGGGGGAAAGGAGAGGGTGATGAGAGAGAGGGGGAAGGAGAGGGTGATGGGAGAGAGGGGGAAAGGAGAGGGTGATGAGAGAGGGGGAAAAGAGAGGGTGATAGGAGAGGGTGATGGGAGAGAGGGGGAAAGGAGAGGGTGATGGGAGAGAGGGGGAAAGGAGAGGTGATGGGAGAGAGGGGGAAAGGAGAGGGTGATGGGAGAGAGGGGGAAAGGAGAGGGTGATAGAGAGGGGAAAAGAGAGGGTGATAGAGAGAGGGGAAAGGAGAGGGTGATGGGAGAAGAGGGGAAAGGAGAGGTGATGAGAGAGGGGAAAAGAGAGGGGAAAGGAGAGGGTGATGGGAGAGGGGGGAAAGGAGGGGGTGATGGGAGAGAGGGGGAAAGGAGAGGGGTGATGGGAGAGAGGGGGAAAGGAGAGGGTGATGGGAGAGAGGGGGAAAGGAAGGAGGGGTGAGGGAGAGAGGGGGAAAGGAGGGGGTGATGGGAGAGAGGGGGAAAGGAGAAGGTGATGGGAGAGAGAGTGAAAGATGAAGGGTGTGTATTTTTAGCCTGGCTGTGATGCATGTGTCAATACAGTACATGCTAAACCTAGGCTTGTCAGTCAAGTCTATTAACAAATCAACATTTCTAGGTTGAATGACGATGAATTTGATATAGCTACCAAACACCATCTCGTCCCTGAATATGGTCTTTACTGAAAGGTAATGGTTATGAGGTATCATAAAATACATTTCAGAACCAAAATCCCATTATAATCACTTGGTAATCCTATACTGATTGGCTTTAAGACTCAGAGATGTCCCAACCCCAAACTACACTTTTACACGAGCTTTAACTCACAGGCTTCGTTCCCTTTATAGTGCACTACTTTTGACCAGGGTCCCTAGGGCTTTGGTCAAAATGTGTGTACAATGTAGGGAATAGGGTGCCATTTGGGGCGAAGCTATACAGTCACTCACATCCACACATAAACAGTATTAAAATAGCATTAGAGAATAACAACACCATTAGACGAGCTTAGGAACACTATTCAAAGGGGGACAAACTATAAGGACAGTATTAACTTCTTTGGGACTGGGGGGCAGTATTGAGTAGCTTGGATAAAAAGGTGCCCAGAGTAAACTGCCTGCTACTCAGTCCTAAAAGCTAGAATATGCATATTAGTAGATTTGGATAGAAAACACTCTGAGGTTTSTAAAACTGTTTGAATCAGGTCTGTGAGTATAACAGAACTCCTATGGCAGGCAAAAACGTGWGAAAAAATCCAACCAGGAAGTGGGAAATCTGAGGTTTGTAGTTTTTCAAGTCATTGCCTATCGAATATACAGTGTCTATGGGGTAATATTGCACTTCCTAAGGCTTCCACTAGATGTCAACAGTCTTTAGAACCTTGTCTGATGCTTCTACTGTGAAGGAGGGGGGAATGAGAGCTGATTGAGTCAGGGGTCTGGCAGAGTGCCACAAGCCCAGTCCCGCGCGCTCCTGTGAGAGTTAGCTGCGTTCCATTGCATTTCTACAGACAAAGGAATTCTCAGGTTGAAACATTATTGAAGATTTATGATAAAAACATCCTAAAGATTGATTCTATACTTCGTTTGACATGTTTCTACGAACTGTAATATGACTTTTCGTCTGAACTTTCGCCTGGACTTGCCCGCGCCTCCTGAGTTTGGATTTGTGTACTAAACACGCGAACAAAAAGGAGGTATTTGGACATAAATTATGGACTTTATCGAACAAAAATAACATTTATTGTGGAACTGGGATTCCTGGGAGTGCATTCTGATGAAGATCATCAAAGGTAAGTGAATATTTATAATGCTATTTCTGACTTCTGTTGATGCTCGGTTCCTATCGACGGGGTGCCGTTTCTTACTTTGTCATGTTGTGGTACGTAATGTCACTGACGCGTGATTCTCCTGCTCATGGGTATTGCATTTGCCCCCGCTCGTGGGCTTAGTGTGCCAGCTCACTCCTTTTTAATTCACTCTCCCCTTTCTTTCACTTCCATTCTCTCTCAGCCATTCCTCCTCATCCTCTCCTCCTCTTCTGTCTCTCTCCTTTCGTCGCTTTTTCTCCCTACAACATCCGGTGCCCAGCACATCTTTACATCTCACTCTCTCTCCCTCCTCCTCACTTCATTTCTATCTCTCACCCACTCCTCCTCCTCTCCTCCTCCTCCTCCTCCCTCCCTCCCTCCCTCTCCCTCCTCCCTCTCTATGGGCAGGTCTTCCAGGGCAGGGGTGGTGAACCACTGAGGTCAGGTGGCCCATCGAGACAGCAACAACAGGCAGGAGAGGTCAAGTGTCTGGGCAATAACGATGGGGACAGACATGAATAAACCACATTCACAACACAAACAC
>NW_019942812.1:183344-200487 GCF_002910315.2 Salvelinus sp. IW2-2015
CCTCCCACCAACATGGCAGGTATCTGTATGGCTTGTTTTTGTGTCTAAGCGCCGTACTCAGATTATTGCATGTTGTGCTTTTCCGAAAAGTTTTTTTAAATCTGATACAGCGGTTGCATTAAGGAGAAGTTTATCTATAATTCCATGCATAACAATTGTATCTTTTAGCAATGTTTATTATGAGTATTTCTCTAATTGATGTGGCTCTCTGCAAAATCACCGGATGTTTTGGAGGCAAAACATTACTGAACATAACGCGCCAATGTAAACTAAGATTTTTGGATATAAATATGAACTTTATCGAACAAAACATACATGTATTGTGTAACATGAACTCCTATGAGTGTCATCTAATGAAGATCATCAAAGGTTAGTGATTAATTTTATCTCTATTTCTGCTTTTTGTGACTCCTCTCTTTGGCTGGAAAAATGGCTGTGTTTTTTCTGTGACTAGGTGCTGACCTAACATAATCGTTTTGGTGTGCTTTCTTCGTAAAGCCTTTTTAAAATCGGACACTGTGGCTGGATTTACAACAAGCTTATCTTTAAAATGGTGGTAAAATACTTGTATGTTTGAGGATTTAATTATGGATTTCTGTTGTTTTGAATTTGTTGCCCTTCAATTTCACTGGCTTGTTGTTGAGGTTGGGAAGAGAGAGAGAGAGAGAGAGCTCTGGGCTGAATGCATAGGGTGTAATACACACGATATCAGCATGCTGGACTGTATCAACTATCCAAGGCACTGCCTGTCCTGACAGACCATGAAACACTGGACAACACTGCAAGCTCTCTCTGTCACTCTCTGTCACTCTCTCTCTCTGTCACTCTCTCTCTGTCACTCTCTCTCTCTCTCTCTCTCTCCTCTTTTTCCCCCATTCTTCTCTCTCGCTCAAGAGAACACAAACACACACACACATCCAGCCTAGCCTAAATGAACAGCGGTTGATTTCAAGGCTTGGAGGAATAAGCAAGGCTCTTCTCTGCACCAGCAGAACCAGATAATGACAGAGGGAGATAATGACAGAGGGAGATAATGACAGGAGGGAGATAATGGAAAAGCGAAAAGCCTGAACACTCCATTCACACTACCGTCTGCTAATTATAGTCAGCCCTGCCTCGTCTGCATCATCTGCATCTGGTTAAGAGGATGGAGTGTAACGACGTAAACACACACGCATGCACACATGCGCGCACACACAGACGGAAGAACAAACACACACACACATTCATGATGAAACACTCACGTACACACACAGCATTTCGGAAGTGTTGAGAACAGAGTGCTACTCTGAGACTTATCATCACACCTCACGCTACCACACTGCTATTCATCATGGCTGTTTCTTTAAAAACACAGGACAGGAGGACAGGAGGAAGGACAGGCCAGGCCAGTCGGCGCCAGCTGCAGCTGTGTTTCCCCACAACACCTGGTCTGCCTAGAGAACATTCATTGCAGTCTGAAGGTATTAGTCCAGAGCATCCAGCACAGTGATCTGCTGTATTCAACCTGGTCTTAATGACAACAGCACAGAGATCTGCTGTATTCAACCTGGGCTTAATGACAACATCACATTTATCAGCATGCTGTATTCAACCTGGGCTTAATGACAACACCACAGTGATCTGCTGTATTCAACCTGGGCTTAATGACAACATCACAGTGATCTGCTGTATTCAAACCTGGGCTTAATGAACAACATCACAGTGATCTGCTGTATTCAACCTGGCTTAATGGACAACAGACACAGTGATCTGCTGTATTCAACCTGGGCTTAATGACAAATCACAGTGATCTGCTTAGTAACCTGGCCTTAATGACAACACACAGTGATCTGCAGTATTACCTGGCCTAACGACACAGCAACAGTGATCTGCTTGTATTCAACCTGGGCTTAATGACAACAGCACAGTGATCTGCTGTATTCAACCTGGGCTTAATGACAACACACGTGACTTGCTGTATTCAACCTGGGCTTAATGACAACATCACAGTGATCTGCTGTATTCAACCTGGGCTTAATGACAACACACAGTGATCTGCTGTATTCAACCTGGCTTAATGACAACACACAGTGATCTGCTGTATTCAACCTGGTTAATGACAACACACAGTGTTCTGTGTATTCAACCTGGCTTAATGACAACACACAGTGATCTGCAGTATTCAACCTGGGCTTAATGACAAACCACAGTGATCTGCTGTATTCAACCTGGGCTTAATGACAACATCACAGTGATTCTGCTGTATTCAACCTGGGCTTAATGACAATCACAGTGATCTGCTGTATTCAACCTGGGCTTAAGGACAACACACAGTGATCTGCTGTATTCAACCTGGGCTTAATGACAACATCACAGTGATCTGCTGTATTCAACCTGGGCTTAATGACACATCACAGTGATCTGCTGTATTACCTGGCTAAGACAACAGCACAGTGATCTGCTGTATTCAACCTGGGCTTAATGACAACACACAGTGATCTGCTGTATTCAACCTGGCTTAATGACAACAGCACAGTGATCTGCTGTATTCACCTGGGCTTAATGACAACACACAGTGATTGTTGTATTCAACCTGGGCTTAATGACAACAGCACAGTGATCTGCTGTATCAACCTGGGCTTAATGACAACAGCACAGTGATCTGCTGTATTCAACCTGGTTAATGACAACAGCACAGTGATCTGCTGTATTCAACCTGGGCTTAATGACAACAGCACAGTGATCTGCAGTATTCAACCTGGGCTTAATGACAACCACACAGTGATCTGCTGTATCAACCTGGGCTTAATGACAATCACAAGTGATCTGCTGTATTCAACCTGGGCTTAATGACATCAGTGATCTGCTGTATTCAACCTGCTTAATGACAACATCACAGTGATCTGCTGTATTCAACCTGGGCTTAATGACAACAGCACAGTGATCTGCGTTATTCAACCTGGGCTTAATGACAACAGCACAGTGATCTGCTGTATTAACCTGGGCTTAATGAACAAACAGTGATCTGCGCATTTCAACCTGGGCTTAATGACACACACAGTGATCTGCTGTTTCAACCTGGCTTAATGACAACATCACAGTGATCTCCTGTATTCAACCTGCTTAATGACAACATCAAGTGATGCTTAATTCACCTGGGCTTAATGAACAAAGCAGAGTGATCTGCAGTATTCAACCTGGGCTTAATGACAACAGCACAGTGATCTGCTGTATTCAACCTGGGTTTAATGACAACATCACAGTGATCTGCTTTATTCAACCTGGGCTTAATGACAACAGCACGTGATCTGCGTTATTAACCTGGGCTAATGACAACACACAGTGATCTGCTGTATTCAACCTGGGTTTAATGACAAATCACAGTGATCATGCCACTAGTTAATGAGGGGAGGAGAGGAGTGTATAGAGGCTACATTCACAAATGGCACCTATTTTCCTAAATGAAGTGCACTGCTTCTGACCAGGGCCCATAGGGTTCTGGTATAAAGTATTGCACTATATAGGGAGGGAGTCACTTGGGACACAGGCAGTCACTCATTGAGGTGTCCTAGTTTGAGAAGAAAATGTAGCAAGCATGTGAAGTGAAGGCTACACTAGAGTTAGAAAATGGCAGTTCATTTTAAACTATAGCTGCATTTAGAATAGAAATTCTGCTGTAGGATGTTTCCTCTTCCTTATCTAGGCTCGTAGTACCACCCATCAATATCATTCTGCTATAGGATGTTTCCTCTCTTATCTCCAGGCTTCGTAGCTCACCATCAATATCATCTGCTGTAGGATGTTTTCTCTTATCTCTAGGCTTCGTAGCTACCACCAACATCATATTTGCTTATGGATGTTCCTCTCTTATCTCTAGGCTTCGTAGTACCCCATCAATATCATTCTGTTATAGGATGTTCCTCTCTTATCTCCAGGCTTCGTAGCTAACACCCATCACATATCATTCTTGTTATAGGATGTTTTTCTCTCTTTATCTTAGGCTTCGTAGCTAAACCCATCACATATCTTCTGCTGTAGGATGTTTCCTCTCTATATTTAGGCTTCGTAGCTAACCACCCCATCAATTCATTCTGTTATAAGGATGTTCCTCTCTTATCTAAGGCTTCGTAGCTAACCACCCATCAAATATCATTCTGTTATAGGATGTTTCCTCTCTTTCTCAGGCTTCGTACTACCACCCCATCACATATCATTCTGCTATGGATGTTTCCTCTCTTCTCCAGGCGTTCGTAGCTACACCCATCACATATCATTCTTTATAGGATGTTTCCTCTCTTATCTCCAGGCTTCGTAGCTACCACCCATCACATATCATTCTGTGTAGGATGTTTCCTCTCTTATCTCCAGGCTTCGTAGCTACCACCCCCATCACATATCATTCTGCTATAGGATGTTTCCTCTCTTATCTCGGCTTCGTAGCTACCACCCATCACATATCATTCTGCCTATAGAGTTTTCCTCTCTTTATCTCCAGTTTCGTAGCTACCACCCATCACATATCATTCTGCTTGATAGGATGTTTCCTCTCTTATCTGCCTTCGTAGCTAACCACCCATACATATCATTCTGTATATGGATGTTCCTCTCTTATCTCCAGGCTTCGTAGCTACACCCCATCACATATATTCTGCTATAGGATGTTTCTCTCTTATCTCCAGGCTTCGTAGCTACACCCATCACATATCATTCTGCTGTAGAATGTTCCTCTCTTATTCCAGGCTTCCGTAGCTACCACCCTCACAATATCATTCTGCTATTGGATGTTTCTCTCTATCTCTAGGCTTCGTAGCTAACCACATCACATATCATTCTGTGTAGGATGTTTCCTCTCTTACTCTCCAGCTTCGTAGCTACACCCATCACATATCATTCTGTATAGGATGTTTCCTCTCTTATCTCCAGGCTTCGTAGCTAACCACCCATCACATATCATTCTGCTTAGGATGTTTCCTCTCTTACTCCAGGCTTCGTAGCTACACATCACATATCATTCTGCTGTAGGATGTTTCCTCTCTTATCTCCAGGCTTCGTAGCTACCACCATCACATATCATTCTGCTATAGGATGTTTCCTCTTCTTATCTCCAGGCTTCGTAGCTACCACCATCACATATCATTCTGTTTAGGATGTTTCCCTCTCTTATCTCCAGGCTTCGTAGTACCACCCATCACAAATATCATTCTGCTATAGGATGTTTCCTCTCTTATCTCCAGGCTTCGTAGCTCACACCATCACATATCATTCTGCTATATAGGATGTTTCCTCTCTTATCTTAGGCTTCGTAGCTACCACCATCACATATCATTCTGCTTAGGATGTTTCCTTCTTTATCTCCAGGCTTCGTAGCTACCACCCATCACATATCATTCTGCTATAGGAATGTTTCCCTCTCTTATCTTTAGGCTTCGTAGCTACCACCCATCACATATCATTCTGTTATAGGATGTTTCCTCTCTTATCTCAGGCTTCGTAGCTACACCCATCACATATCATTCTGCTATAGGATGTTTCCTCTCTTATTCCAGGCTTCGTAGCTCCACCCCCATCACATTTCATTCTGCTGTAAGGATGTTTCCTATTCTTATCTCATAGGCTTCGTAGCTACCACCATCACATTATTCTGCTGTAGGATGTTCCCTCTCTTATCTCCAGGCTTCGTAGCAACCACCCATCACATATCATTCTGCTATAGGATGTTTCCTCTCTTATCTCCAGGCTTCGTAGCTACCAACCCATCACATATCATTCTGCTATAGGATGTTTCCTCTCTTATCTCCAGGCTTCGTAGCTACCACCCTCACATATCATTCTGCGTTAGGATGTTTCCTCTCTTACCTCCAGGCTCGTAGCTACCACCCATCCATATCATTCTGCTATAGGATGTTTCCTCTCTTATCTCCAGGCTTCGTAGCTACCACCCATCACATATCATTCTGTTATAGGATGTTTCCTCCTCTTATCTCCAGGCTTCGTAGCTACCACCCATCACATTATCATTCTGTTAATAGGATGTTTCCTTTCTTATCTTTAGGCTTCGTAGCTACCACCCATCACATATTTCTGTTATAGGATTTGTTCCTCTCTTTATCTCCAGGCTTCGTAGCTACCACCCATCACATATCATTCTGCTATAGGATGTTTCCTCTCTTATCTTTAGGCTTCGTACGCTAACCACCCATCACATATCATTCTGCTATAGGATGTTTCCTATCTTATCTCTAGCTTCGTAGCTACACACCCCATCACATATCATTCTGCTATAGGATGTTTCTATCTTATCTCTAGGCTTCGTAGCTACCACCGCATACATATCATTCTGCTATAGGATGTTTCCTCTCTCTCAGGCTTCGTAGCTACCACCCATCACAAATCATGCACCACTAGTTTACTTTGTATTGAAGCAAGTCTATGAACATGAAAACATTTCCTAATTTGGTTGAAGCTATCCCTGTAAAGGTAGCCTCAGCGTTATGGCATTGCCACGAGCATTATTGGATAGCGCGATGCAAGACTTGCTCTCACACAGTCACGAGTATACTGCGTATGTCCACTCTTAGGTGTTGAGGAAATTGGCCCGATATTGTGTTTATTATATTTTAACCAATAAGGCCTGGGGGGGGTGGTACATGGCCAATATACCACGGCTTAAGGGGCTGTCGACGCAACGCAGAGTGCCTGGACACAGCCCTTCGCCGTGGTATATTGGCCATATACCAAAAACCCCTGAGGTGCCTTATTGCTGTTATAAAGTGGTTACCAATGTCATTAGAACAGTAAAAATAAATGTTTTGTCATACCCATAGTATACGGTCTGATATACCACGGCTGTCAGCCATTTAGCATTCAGGGCTTTAACCACCCAGTTTATAATAGTGAATATATATATACACTGACATAGACTGACCAGGTGAAAGCTACCATACAAGCTACCAAAGCTACTCTTTTTGATGTCACCTGTTAAATCCACTTCAATCAGTGTAGATGAGGAGGAGACATGTTAAAGAATAATTTTTAAGCCTTGAGATAAGTGAGATATGGATTGTGTATGTGTGCCATTCAGAAGGTGAATGGGCAAGACAACATATTTAAGTGACTTTGAAAGAAGTCTGGTAGTAGGTGCGAAGAGCCTTGAACTGCAACGCTGCCGGGTTTATGACGTTCAACAGTTTCCTGTGTGTATCAAGGATGGTCAACCACCCAAAGGACATCCAGCCAACTGTGGGAAGTATTGGAGTCAACATGGGCCAGCATCCCTGTGGCGCTTTCGACACCTTGTAGAGTCTATGCCTCGACAAATTGAGGCTGTTCTGAGAGCAACTCGATATTCGGGAGTTGTTCTTAATGTTTTGGGATATTTGTAATGGAAAAGCGTGATCAACTATAATACATACAGGAACAGATGGTATTACGTCAAACCTTATTCATTTTTTCAAGATGTTTTCAATTTGCTTTTTAAAAAGACACTGTGCTGGTGAGAGTGTTTATCTGTCATTATGAAACATTTCCTCCAGAAAGTAAAGGGGGAAAGAATCCCTGTATGAAATGCAATTAACAGCAGGATCATGTTTTTGAATAGTGAATTTCTAAGAGAACAAAATCAAATAAATTGGATTTATGTCCCTTCCCTCACTCCTTCCCTCTCTTAGTATTAATAATGYACGGGTGAGGGATTTCTTTCTCTTCTCCAGTAAATTGGATTCCCCCGCTGTGTGTCTACAGATGCCCCAGGCTGGTGAGCAGAGAAGAAGAAGCTCTGGTACATTAATTGTAACGTAGCAGTGCTGTGCCCAAGCTATCCAGACGACATATCCCTGATACAAGCTGTGAATGCACATCCAAACCCATCATCCAGCTTTCACATGATATTAGAAACATATGTGTGTGATTTGATTTGGCCCTGTAACGCAGGCATGGGGAGGTAATGTGGCGATACTACAGGGATGTAATTGAGTCCTCTGACATTTTCAAAGATGCTGAGACATTTACATAACCATAAACACTTAGTCAGTCAGGAATACAGAGAGAGAGAGGGCGAAGGAAACAAATCGTTTTTTACCTAGTCTTTTTGTTGAGAGTCACAATGTAATGCCTGTTAGCCCTGCCACTCTCCTCTACCCACTACATTTACACCTCTCCAAGCAGACCTTGTGTATATTGCTTACTGGGTGGGTATAGTTTGGTTATTACCACACCTTTCAATGTAGCTCAAGCACCTCTTTACACACATACATACAAGATGTATCTGCCCAAATACTGAACATACATACGAAAGGTCTACTATGGAAGGCCTTTGGATACATACTGTATTGGGGTGTTGCCCCTAGCCCCTCGCTGCAGCTGGGGTGGTGGTGCACAGTTACACAATACATTCAACAAGACGTATCTGCCCAGATGCACATACAGTGGCAAGAAAAAGTATGTGAACCCCAAGGCTAATGACTTCTCCAAAAGCTAATTGGAGTCAGGAGTCAGCTAACCTGGAGTCCAATCGATGAGACGAAATTGGAGATGTTGGTTAGAGCTGCCCTGCCCTATGAAAAACACTCATAACATTTGAGTTTGTTATTCACAAGAAGCATTGCCTGATGTGAACCATGCCTCGAACAAAATAAATCTCAGAAGACCTAAGATTAAGAATTGTTGACTTGCATAAAGCTGGAAAGGGTTACAAAAGTATCTCTAAAAGCCTTGATGTTTATCAGTCCACGGTAAGACAAATTGTCTATAAATGGAGAATGTTCAGCACTGTTGCTACTCTCCCTAGGAGTGGCCGTCCTGCAAAGATGACTGRAAGAGCACAGRGCAMAATGCTCAYTGAGGTTAAGAAGAATCCTAGWGTGTCAGCTAAAGACTTACATAAATCTCTGGAACATYCTAACATCTCTGTTGACGAGTCTACGATACGTAAAACACTAAACAAGAATGGTGTTCATGMGAGYACACCACGGAAGAAGCCACTGCTGTACAAAAAAAACATTGCTGCATATCTGAAGTTTGCAAAAGTGCACCTGGATGTTCCACAGCYCTACTGGCAAAATATTCTGTGGACAGATTAAACTACAGTTGAGTTGTTTGGAAGGAACACACAACACTACGTGTGGAGAGAAAAAAGGCACAGCACACCAACATCTAAACCTCATCCCAACTGTAAAGTATGGTGGAGGGAGCATCATGGTTTGCGGCTYCTTTTTTGCTGCCTCAGGGCCTGGACAGCTTGCTATCATCGACGGAAAAATSAATTCCCAAGTTTATCAAGACATTTTGGAGGAGAATGTCAGGCTATCTGTGCGCCAATTGAAGCTCAACAGTAGTTGGGTGATGCAACAGGACAACGACCCAAAATACAGAAGTAAATCAACAACAGAATGGCTTCAACAGAAGAAAATAAGCCTTCTGTAGTGGCCCAGTCAGAGTCCTGACCTCAACCCGATTGAGATGCTGTGGCATGACCTCAAGAGAGCAGTTGACACCAGACATCCCAAGAATATTGCTGAACTGAAACAGTTTTGTAAAGAGGAATGGTCCAAAATTCATCCTGACCATTGTGCAGGTCTGATCCGCAACCACAGAAAACCGTTTGGTTGAGGTTATTGCTGCCAAAGGAGAGTCAACCAGTTATTAAATCCAAGGGTTCACATACTTTTCACCCTGCACTGTGATGTTACAGTGTGTTCAATAAAGACATGAAAACGTATAATTGTTTGTGTGTTATTTAGTTTCAGCAGACTGTGTTTGTCTATTGTTGTGACTAGATGAAGATCAGATCAAATTTCCATGACCAATTTATTCAGAAATCCAGGTCCAATTTTTCAAAGTGTTCGCATACTTTTTCTTGACACCGTAGCTAGGCCTTTTAATATTCTGTACTGTAGCTTAGTGAAATGGAAGCTATTTAAATTAATTAATKATTAATAATTTCATTTTTTTACCCCCAAGACATTCTATCTACGTTTCCAGTATAGTCATATTGGATGAAAAGTCTTATGCAGATATTTTCTCATCAGGTCTCTAAAGGGACTCAAAACATTTTCAAAATGTCTCTTTTGAAAGCAGCCATGTGAATTAGCAGCCAGTTGAACCTATCGTTAACCATCAGACCAGAAGAACGAGACCAGGGCACAGAAGTGGAAGAGGGGTAGCGAAATTGAATTAATACTGCCACCAGTCAACCTTTTGAGGAAAAAGGCTTACTGTAATCTATTAGTGGTTTAAGTCTTGTCTCGACTTTTCTACTCTTCACACAGCTGGGGCTGTCAGGAAGCGTATGACAGAATTAATCCTGCTTTAGCATGGCTAATCCGCAAATAAGTCCCAGAGAAAAACTTGGTTTAATGTTTTTGAAGGACACTTCCTCTCTCTTATATGTGCATACAGAATGGCAACCTCGGTATATCAATCCTGTGACAAATGCCATACTCTTTAAAATACGAGCATTTGAAAACATGAGCATGTGAAGATGGAAGAGTTACAAGGCTATGTCGGAGTCATGTCAGAATCCATAGCTTCATCAATACTAGGTAGGTGGAAATAGGTATAAAGTACATAAAACTGATTAATGTATCGAGTGAAAATCACACTAAGGAAAAGTGCAGTCTGAAGTCACGAAAAAAGTCCCTAGGAAGCTTGTCAGGGCCGAAGGGAAACTTTCTTTGAGACAGTGTGTGTTTCATAAAGTCAACCCAGCCCTTGACAGAGACAGAGACAGAGACAGAGACAGAGACAGAGACAGAGACAGAGAGGGGAGAACGAGAGAGACAGAGCGAGAGCGAGAGAGGAGAAAGAGACAGAGAGAGAGCGAGAGAGGAGAAGAGAGGAGAAAGAAACAAAAGGGAAAAAAAAAAGGAAGAAAGAGAGGGGAAGGGGAAAGGAAAAGGAAAAAAAAAAAAAGAAAAAAGAAAAAAAGGAAAAAGAGGGGGAGGAAAAAAAAAAGCAAGAAGGAGAGCGAGAGAGGAGAAAGAGAGACAGAGAGAGAGCGAGAGAGGAGAAAAGAGAGGAGAAAGAAGAGAGAGGAGAGAAGGAGGGAGAGAAGAGAGAGAGAGGAGAGAGAGAGAGAGAGAGAGAGAGAGAGAGGAGAGAGAGGAGAGAGGAGAGAGAGAGAGAGAGAGGAGAGAGAGGAGAGAGAGAGAGAGAGAGAGAGGGAGAGAGAGAAGAGAGAGAGAGAGAGAGAGAGAGAGAGAGAGAGAGAGAGAGAGAGAGAAGAGAGAGAGAGAGAGAGAGAGAGATGGTAGAGAGAGGAGCAGGAATGGAGAGGAGAGGAGACGATGGAGAGGAGGAGGAAAGATGGAGAACAGGAGAGAGAGGAGACAGATGGAGAGAGAGGAGACAGATGTGGATAGAAAAGTGGAGATAAAGGTGAAAAACAACTGGTGTTTTCTTTTATCTCTTCTCCTTTCTGCTGCTTGAAGAGTGCCAGTGAGGTCAGTCTATCGGCTGTCAGACACCACTAAAGCACACACATCCTGCTGTCCTCCTGTCCCCACTGATTCCCTGAGAGCCCTGCACTCTGGAGGTCACAGCCAGAGACAGAGAAGACTCACATAGAGAGGTCGGGGAAAAGAGTGAGAGAGAAAGAGAAAGGAAGCATCTTCAAAAATGAACATATATGAAGATATTTAGAAGACAATGAAAGAAAAAACAGATAGATAGATTCCTTTACAAAGGCCTACTAAATAAAACACACACACATACACACTTTTAGTTACCCTTCACCTACACACACATCATCATCATTATCAGTAATATCATCATCAGTAATATTATCATCATCATCATCAGTAATATCATCATCATCAGTAATATCATCAACATCGGTAATATCATCATCATCAGTAATATCATCATCATCATCATCATCATCATCATCATCATCATCATCAGTAATATCATCATATATATATATGTTTTTTTAATTAGGCAACAGGGATTGTATCTGCTGTAACCAAGAAACTTGATCTTTCAAGCTAGCCACTAAGCTAGCAGGTTAGCAAACCAAATGCATAGCTTGAGATAATTTATTTGACAAATCTTAAAAATAAATATTATATACAGTAACAGTCAAAAGTTTGGACACACCTTTATTTTTTCTATATTTTTACTATTTTCTACATTGTAGAATGATAGTAAAGACATCAAAACTATCAAATGACACATATGGAATCATGTAGAAACCAAAAAAGTGTTAAACAAATCAAAGTATATTTGAGATTTGAGATTCTTCAAAGCAGCCACCCTTTGCCTTGATGACAGCTTTGCACACTCTTGGCATTCTCTCAACCAGCTTCATGAGGTAGTCACCTGGAATGCATTTCAATTAACAGGTGTGCCTTGTTAAAAGTGCATTTGAAGATAGGGTGGTATACAGAAGATAGCCCTATTTGGTAAAAGACCAAGTCCATATTATGGCAAAAACAGCTCAAATAAGCAAAGAGAAACGACGGTCCATCATTACTTTAAGACATGAAGTTCAGTCAATCACAAACATTTTAAGAACTTTGAAAGTTTATTCAAGTGCATTCAAAAGAAAACATCAAGCGGTATGATGAAACTGGCTGTCATGAGGACAGGAAAGGAAGACCCAGAGTTACCTCTGCTGCAGAGGATAAGTTCATTAGAGTCAACAGCCTCAGAAATTGCAGCCCAAATAAATGCTTCACAGAGTTCAAGTAACAGACACATCTCAACATCAACTGTTCAGAGGAGACTGCGTGAATCAGGCCATCATGGTCGAATTGCTGCAAAGAAACCACTACTAAAGGACACCAATAAGAAGAAGAGACTTGCTTGGGCCAAGAAACAAGAAACACGAGCAATGAACATTAGACCAGTGGAAATCTGTCCTTTGGTATGATGACTCCAAATTTGACATTTTGGTTCCAAACCACCGTGTCTTTGTGAGACGCAGAGTAGGTGAACGGATGATCACCACACGTGTGGTTCCCACCATGAAGCATGGGGGAGGAGGTGTGATGGTGTGGGGGTGCTTTGCTTGTGACACTGTCAGTGATTTATTTAGAATTCAGGGCACACTTAACCAGCATGGCTACCACAGCATTCTGCAGCGATATGCCATCCCATCTGGTTTGCGCATAGTGGGACTATCATTTGTTTTTTGACAGGACAATGACCCAACACACCTGCAGGCTGTGTAAGGGCTATTTGACCAAGAAGGAGAGTGATGGAGTGTTGCATCAGTTGACCTGGCCTCCATAATCACCCGACCTCAACCCAATTGAGATGGTTTGGGATACGTTGGACCGCAGAGTGAAGGAAAAAGACCATTGGAAAAGCATTCCAGGTGAAGCTGGTTGAGAGAATGCCAAGCATGTGCAAAGCTGTCATCAAGGCAAAGGGTGGCTACTTTAAAGAACATAAAATAAAATATATATTTTTTATTTGTTTAACACTTTTTGGGTTACTACATGATTCCAAATGTGTTATTTCATAGTTGTGATGTCTTTACTATTATTCTACAATGTAGAAAATAGTAAAAAAGAAAAAACCTTGAATGAGTCGGTGTGTCCAAACTTTTGACTGGTAGTGTATATGTATATATATATATATATATATACATTTTTGTTGTTGTTGATGGTTTTGAAATTCATACCATCTGTATTTTAAAATACCCCGGTATTCGATATATACGGTATACCGCTCAAGCATAGCACACACACACGCACACAAACACACACACATGCACACACGCACACACCTCTGTAGCCTTTAGCAGCAGATGGATAGAGTGAGCGTCAGACCGAGGTCGTTGTCTGGTTGTCCAGGAGACAGAGAGCAGGCTATTGATCCAGTGGGAACTGTGATCAGAAACACGTGCTCTGTGATTGGGAGCCTCTGGGCTGTGGGAACGCTAATGATCACAATACAATGTGATCACATCCATCCGACCATAGCCAGTAGAGCACCAACAAAACACCCAGAGTCAATACGGAACCCTCTTAATTTGTCATTGATGGCAGTTGATTGTAGCTAGCTTAGTATTGTGCGGTCTCTTTCCCGAGACCTGAACAAATGTTTGTATCAAATCTCGAAATGGGTTCGTTCATGTATTTMTCTACATGCAGGTATACATAGACAAAAAACTTGATCAGATTTGTTGTCTGTTTGATAGGACATCATACACAATGACAAGTAATTCAGGGACATAAGGAAGGACTATTAGTAACAATGGTAAGCATGACGTCAACCAGCGACGTTCTCACCAGGATTCCTGGAAGAATGTCTATTTCTGACCAGCTGAGTCCGTAACAACCGGATGTTCCAGTTTTCAGGGGAAATGGAAAGAGAGCCTGTGACGTTGACAAGGTGACACTCCATCTTAACTCKWCCTCCYCATTTACTGGATTGGTTGAACAGGAYAAGAGCRTCCCCCTTCTCSTCAAAACCAGWWTYTAGGGGATCTAGTTTCAGGCGTGTATTTTTTTTACACCTGCTACGTTAGATACAATTCTGAGCCAGCTGGGACATCTCATCCCATCTTACAATACCATATAACAAACAACTTACAGTCATGCGTGCATACATATCACGTACAGGTAGTGCCAGGAATCGAATCCCCTCTCGGTGTTGCAAGCACCATGTTCTACCAATTGAGCAACAGATTCCCATTTTAYATCGCTAGAACGCCAGTTAGACAAAGAGGCCATCATGGCTAAGCTACATCATCTCACCATGTGTAGTCTTCAACAAGATRAGGGAGAAAATACAGCTATATAAAAGGCAAACTGACAAATTTCAACAAAACTCCAGGTCCCATAAGTCTAATTCCAAACAGCCTGCCAGAGCAGCCTCATTTTTGTGCGGTTTTCCTATTTCTGTGACATTCTTCATGGTTCCATGAGAGAGAAAGGAGAGAGGGGTGTGTCACTGGGAAAGGTCAGTCTAAATACACCAAACAGACAAAAGGTCACATTCAGGTCTACTCACAGATTCCAGCCTCTCCTCCCTCTCTCTTTCTATTTCTATCTCTCTGTCTCTACCTCTCCTGCTCTCTTTCCTACTATCTCTGTCTCCTACTACTTTCCCCTCCCTCTCTCCATCTCCTATCCCCCTCTCTCCATCTCCTATCCCCCTCTCTCCTTCCCTACTTCCCTTTTCCCCAGACCAGAAGACATATTCATTTTATTGGTTCAGGCCAAAATGACAAATCCTACCATGCTGCTGCCCTCTCAAAGGTCAAAATCAATTTCACTAACAACCCTCTGTAGTCTGTCTGAAGGTAAATCCTCCTAATGTCCACTTTCCTAAATGGCTGTGCTTCTGTCGACACTCCCCACAGACCTGAATGGGATTTACATTTGGCCTGGTTGTTACAAGACAACATGTTCCCGTTGTGTACCCCAGTGGGAAATATGATAAAGGTCCAGTCAAATATCAGGATGGATCCTCACAGGGGACTACATATTAAAAAGATTACTATCCCCTATCCACTTTATCCCACTCCCTCTTTCTGTCTCTCTAAAAAATATATATTTTCCCTCTTCCCTCTCTCCCTTATACCCTCTCTCTGCCCCTTACCTATATTATTKTCTCTACCTCCTTCCCTTCCTCGCTCCCTCATGATAACCTGCTACTGTCATGGAGTCATTACCACCCACCAACTGGCAGGGGAGAGAGAGTGACAGAGAGACAGAGAGAGAGAGAGCTTGCAGTGTTGTCCAGTGTTTCATGGTCTGTCAGGACAGGCAGTGCCTTGGATAGTTGATACAGTCCAGCATGCTGATATCGGATACTCGAGAGAGAGAGAGTGACCAGAGAGCGAGAGAATGAGAGCGAGAGACAGAGAGAGAGGAGAGCAAGAGAGAGGAGCAGAAAGAAAGAAGAGAGAAAGTGAAAGATAGAGAAAGAGATATTAAATAAAGCTGAGAGGTATATACTAACGTGAGGGAGTAATATACATAAACGAGAGAGTGAATTACTAGACTGAGAGAGTAGTGTACGTGAGAGACGTGAAGAAGGAGTAATGATATTAAACTGAGAGAGAGTTTACTAAACTGAGGAAGATTACTAAACGAGAGTAGGTGTATACTAGAACTGAGAGAGAGATTACAAAGCAACTGAGAGAGTATTTACCAATAACTGAGAGTAGTGTTGCTAGACTGAGATAGTATTACTAAACTGAGAGAGTATACTGAACTGGAGTAGAGTTTACTAAGACTAGAGAAGTGGTGTGCTAGACAGAGATTATACTAACTGAGAGAGTATTAGCTGAAACGTAGAGAGGAGATATACAAACTGTAGATATTAGCTCAACTAGAGAGATTATTACTGCTATGTAAGAGATTATTTTCTCAGATACATGAGAGAGTATTACTAAACTGTGAAAAGTATTACTAAACTGAGATAGTGTTACTAAACTGAGAGAAATATTACGTAAACTGAGAGAGCTAATACTAACTGAAGAAGTTATTACTAAACGTTGAGAGAGTATACTAAACTGTGAAGAGTGAGTGTTAGTAGACTGCAGATAGTATACTCAACTGAGAGATGATTACTAACTGAGGAATATTACTAAACTGCAGAGAGAGCTGAGAGATATTTACTAAACTGAGAGAGTATTACTAAACTGGAGAGAATAGTTACTAACTGAGAGAAGCTATTACTGAAACTGAGATGAGTACTTACTAACTGAGCGAATATGTAACATAAAACATGAGAAGTATTACTAAACTTGAGAAGGAGCTGAGAGGAATATTACTAAAAACTGAGCGAATATTACTGGAAACTGAGAGAGTATTCACTAAACTGAGGAGTATTACTTAAACCGAGAGATTATTACAAACTGAGAAAATATTACTAAGCTAAGAGAGTATTACTTAAAACTGAGAAGCGTGAGAGAATATACTAAACTGAGAGAACTATTACGATAAACTGAGCGAAGTTTACTAGACTGAGATAGTATTACTCAACTGAGAAGAGAGAGTTTACTGAAAAGACTGAGAGAGATGATTACCAGAGTGGAGAGAGAGTATTACTAAACTGAGAGAAATATTACTAAACTGTGCAGAATAACTAAAACTGAGAGAGTAACAAACTGAGAAGTATTACTAAACTGAGAGAGGTGTTTACTAAACTGAGAAGAGAATATTACTCAGAACATGAGAAGAGTATTACTAAACTGAGAGAAGAG
>NW_019942812.1:206005-209882 GCF_002910315.2 Salvelinus sp. IW2-2015
ACACACACACACCAGCAAACAAGAAACTCAGGTCTCACTCAGGAGATGAGCCACCAACATTGTGACCTGTCATTAGAGTACAGCTCACATTGATTGCAGGCCAGGCATCCCTTGAGGTACATCTAAGGTAACATTGTGAAAGTAACCGGGTTGGGTTCCAAGCCCACATTAGCCCCACTGAAACTCAAAGCTCAACCCACAAACTTGTATGTTGTTCTGATGTCCTTTGTCTTAGTAGGATAACCTCTTCTTAGTAGGGATAGACTCTGCTTGTAGGATAACTCTGCTTGGTAGGATAACTTCTGCTCTGCGTAGGAAAACTCTTCTTAGTAGGATAACTCTGCTTGGTAGGATAACTCTTGCTTGGTAGATAACTCTGCTAGTAGATAACTCTGCCATGTAGGATAACTTCTGCCCACAGTCCAGCTGAGTCATCTACACCAAACTCACTGACCACTGCGCCACCGTCCCCAGAGCCTACAGGAACCCAAGCTCACATAGAATTCATCACGGACTACATACCATCGACAGAGCGGCGAGGCGGATACACGTGGGCATACACGATACTGAGACGGACATAACCACCTTTCACCACGCCACCAATCCCCGACACACCTGCGACCACCTCCGTCACCCTTCTTACCCCCCCACCTTCCCCGTCACTACCCGCTAATCCACGCACAGAACATACGACCACCACATCCTCACGTCCTCTCGAGCCACCCATTCGCACGCACCTCTGCCACCCCACAAATTAGTAGGATAACTCCGCATGGTTGGATAACTCTGCTTAGTGGGATAACTCCGCATGGTGGGATAACTCTGCATGGTGGGATAACAGCAAATCCACTCTGTGACAGTGGCTACAGTACAACCCTGCTAACCCCATAACCTCAATGACAGAGTGTCAGCGTGAGTGACAGGGGATGACTGGCTGTCTTATGGGAGGTTGCCAGGAGCTCCAAACCCAACCAAAGAGTTACTGCTACCCATTTATCACCTCTGTGGCTCTGTCTATGGCTCTCTGTCTGTGGCATGTCTGTGGCTCTCTGTCTATGGCTCTCTGTCTGTGGCCTGTCTATGGCTCTCTGTCTGTGGCCTGTCTATGGCTCTCTGTCTGTGGCCTGTCTATGGCTCTCTGTCTATGGCATGTCAATGGTTCTCTGTCTGTGGCCTGTTTATGTCTCTGTCTATGGCTCTCTGTCTGTGGACTGTCTATGTCTCTGTCTATGGCTCTCTGTCTGTGGACTGTCTATGTCTCTGTCTATGGCTCTCTGTCTATGGCTCTCTGTCTGTGGCATGTCTATGGCTCTCTGTCTGTGGACTATCTATGTCTCTGTCTATGGCTCTCTGTCTGTGGCATGTCTATGGCTACCTGTCTATGTGGCTCTGTCTATGGCTTTGACAGGGTCTGTCTGGGTCTGTCTAGTGCTCTTGTCTACGGTGAAATTTAAGACAGAACAATTTGTCAGCCTCTCCCTCAGTCTGACTCACACACTGACTCAAACACACTCTCACACTCGCTCATACAACACATCATCATCTGGACTAATGGGCGGCAGTGGCACTGCGACAGGCCCGTGTGTGTTAGGGTTATGCGATGTCAACCTTTGTCCTATCGTGATATTTACTCATAAAATGTTTATGTGTGTGTGTGGGAAAAAAATGAATGAATTGGACGAATCATGAGGAAAGATAATGTMGCTGATAGCCTGGGGAGAGACTYAGTGCAGGCAAATCTTTTCTAATATTCCTTTCTGTCGGTGCTTCTGCATGGAACAGGTGTATGTCTGTGTCTGTGTGGCCGCACACGACGGAGCAGAGTGACGCTCAACCCATGACGAACGGGCTGTCTTACTGTACTGAGTTAGGATAAATCATTGGCTGGATAGAAGCAAAATCTACCGTCTTCAGAACTGGATAATAATTGCTTCAATTGCTTCTGTCATAAAGATGTGATTGAGAATAGCCTATGGCTAGGCCTATAGGATCCGACTTGCATTTTTGTTCTTTTTGAAAGCGGCAACTTTAGGAAAATCCCTTCTTAGCGTATCTGAATATTTGGGAAATAATCRACTGTTCATAACTGTTACTGTCTTAAAGCTTTTCTGATAGGTCTCGTAGGAAGATTGGCCATTTCCTTTTCAACCTAGCATGGTGGGATCATTTATTTTTTAATAAGCTTAAAAGCCCAGTGCAGTCAAAAATGCGATTTRCTGTGTTTTATATATATTTCCACACTATGACATATTTCATTGTTACCCAAACATGATTTGATATTGAGATAAAAACAGCTGCATTGGACCTTGAGTATCTCATATATTTATACTGTATATACAGATGAAGTAAGAAGTTTACATACACTTAGGTTGGAGTCATTAAAACTCGTTTTTCAACAACTCCACACATTTCTTGTTAACAAACTATAGTTTTGGCAAGTCGGTTAGGACATCTACTTTGTGCATGACACAAGTAATTTTTCCAACAATTGTTTACAGACAGATTATTTAACTTATATTTCACTGTATCACAATTCCAGTAGATCAGAAGTTTAAATACACTAAGTTGACTGTGCCTTTAAACAGCTTGGAAAATTCCAGAAAATGCTGTCATGGATAATAATTGCGTCAATTGGGGCCTCCCGGGTGGCGCAGTGGTCTAGGGCACTGCATCACAGTGCTAGCTGCGCCACCAGAGTCTCTGGGTTCGCGCCCAGGCTCTGTCGCAGCCGGCCTCGACCGGGAGGTCCGTGGGTCTACGCACAATTGGGCTAGCGTCGTCCGGTTTAGGGAGGGTTTGGCCGGTAGGGATATCCTTGTCTCATCGCGCTCCAGCGACTCCTGTGGCGGGCCGGGCGCAGTGCGCGCTAACCGAGGGGGCCAGGTGCACGGTGTTTCCTCCGACACATTGGTGCGGCTGGCTTCCGGGTTGGAGGCGCGCTGTGTTAAGAAGCAGTGCGGCTTGGTTGGGTTGTTGCTTCGGAGGACGCGTGGCCTTCGTCTCTCCCGAGCCCGTAGCGGAGTTGTAGCGATGAGACAAGATAGTAATTACTAGCGATATGTGATACCACGAAAAAATGGGGAGAAAAGGGGGATAAAATGTATTAAAAAAATAATTATTAAATTGCGTCAATTGCCTCATCCTCCTTTATTAATATTGTCTGTTCAATCTGTCATAACGATGTGATTGAGAATAGCCTATGGCTTCTGATAGGCTAATTGACATCATTTGAGTCAATTGGAGGTGTACCTGTGGATGTATTCAAGGCCTACCTTCAAATCAGTGCCTCTTTGCTTGACATCATGGAAAATCAAAAGAAATCAGCCAAGACCTCAGAAAAAAATTGTAGACCTCCTCAAGTCTGTTCATCCTTAGGAGCAATATCCAAACGCCTGAGGTACCACGTCATGCTGTACACATCAGCATGTACACTACGTCATAAACACCATGGGACCACGCAGCCGTCATACCACTCAGGAAGAAGACGCGGTTTCTGTCTCCTAGAGATGAGCTACTTTTGGTGCGAAAAGTGCAAATCATCCCAGAACAACAGCAAAGGACCATGTGAAGATGCTGGAGAAACAGGTACAAAAGTACTTATTACCCACATTTAAACGAGTCCTTAAATGACATAACCTGAAAGGCCGCTCAGCAAGGAAGAAGCCACTGCTCCAAAAACCGCCAGAAAAAGCCAGACTACAGTTTTGCAACTGCACATGGACAAAGATCATACTTTTGGAGAATGTCTCTGGTCTGATGAAACAAAAATATAACTGTTTGGCCATAATGACCATTGTTATGTTGGAGGAAAAGGGGGATGCTTGCAAGCCGAAGAGAACACCATCCCCACCGTGAAGCACGGGGGTGGCCAGCATCA
>NW_019942812.1:212941-255752 GCF_002910315.2 Salvelinus sp. IW2-2015
CGTCCAACTTATCCCAAACCATCTCATATTGGGTTGAGTGATCGGGTGATTAGGCATGATGCTCAGGAGAGAGACAAAAGGAAAAGGAACAAAGTCATAGAATATAAAGGGGTGGATTGAAAAGACAAATCAGAGATCAGTTTCGATGTTACAGTGGGGAGAACAAGTATTTTTGATACACTGCCGATTTTGCAGGTTTCCTCTACTTACAAAGCATGTAGAGGTCTGTAATTTTTATCATAGGTACACTTCAACTGTGGAGAGCGGAATCTAAAACAAAAATCCAGAAAATCACATTGTATGATTTTTAGTAATTAATTTGCATTTTATTGCATGACATAAGTATTTGATCACCTACCAACCAGTAAGAATTCCGGCTCTCCACAGACCTGTTAGTTTTTCTTTAAGAAAAGCCCTCCTGTTCTCCACTCATTACCTGTATTAACTGCACTGTTTGAACTCGTTACCTGTATAAAAAGACACCTGTCCACACACTCAATCAAACAGACTCCAACCTCTCCACAATGGCCAAGACCAGAGAGCTGTATAAGGACATCAGGGATAAAATTGTAGACATGCACAAGGGCTGGGATGGGCTACGCAGACAAAGGCAAGCAAGCTTGGTGAGAAGGCAACAACTGTTGGCGCAATTATTAGAAAATGGAAGAAGTTCAAATGAGACGGTCAATCACCCTCGGTCTGGGGCTCATGCAAGATCTCACTCGTGGGGCATCAATGATCATGAGGAAGGTGAGTTATCAGCCCAGAACTACACGGCAGGACCTGGTCAATGACCTGGAGAGAGCTGGACCACAGTCTTAAAGAAAACATTAGTAACACACTACACCGTATGGATTAAAATCCTGCCAACGCACGCAAGGTCCACCTGCTCAAGCCAGCGCATGTCCAGGCCCGTCTGAGTTTGCCAATGACCATCTGGATGATCCAGAGGAGGAATTGGAGAAGGTCATGTGTGCTGATGAGACAAAAATAGAGCTTTTTTTGTCTAAACCTCCACTCGCCGTGTTTGAGGAAGAAGAAGAGTGAGTACAACCCCAAGAACACATCCCAACCGTGAAGCATGGAGGGGGAAACATCATTCTTTGGGGATGCTTTTCTGCAAAGGGTACAGGATGACTGCACCGTATTGAGGGGAGGATGGATGGGGCCATGTATCGCGAGATCTTGGCCAACAACCTCCTTCCCTCAGTAAGAGCATTGAAGATGGTCTGGCTGGGTCTTCCAGCATGACAACGACCCGAAACACACACCAGGGCAACTAAGGAGTGGCGCCGTAAGAAGCATCTCAAGGTCCTGGAGTGGCCTAGCCAGTCTCCAGACCTGAACCCAATAGAAAATCTTTGGAGGGAGCTGAAAGTCCGTATTGCCCAGCGCAGCCCCGAACCTGAAGGATCTGGAGAAGATCTGTATGGAGGAGTGGGGCCAAAATCCCTGCTGCAGTGTGTGCAAACCTGGTCAAGAACTACAAACGTATGATCTCTGTAATTGCAAACAAAAGTTTCTGTACCAATATTAAGATCTGCTTTTCTGATGTATCAAATACTTATGTCATGCAATAAAATGCAAATTAAATACTTAAAAATCATACAATGTGATTTCTTTGGATTTTGTTTTAGATTGCGTCTCTATAGTTGAATGTACCATGATAGAAATTACAGACCTCTACATGCTTTGTAAGTAGGAAAACCTGCAAATCGGCAGTGTATCAAATACTTGTTCCTCCCCACTGTATATGGTGTTAGTCTGGCCTGAATGTTATACTGACCTCAGAAGCAGGTATATATACAGTAAGGATCTGTCACTCTGTGCCCTGTCTTCTCTGTATTTAGCTCTATCCGCTCTACATTAGGATTTGGGAGATGTCAACTTTTTTTCTATCGTGATTATGTACCGATAAACCCCCCCAAAATGAAGAAATAAGAAAATAAAAAAACTTGCTGTCTCGACCGTTGGAGCAGCGCCGTTGGAATCAGCGACCGTTGGACAGCGGGACCGTATGGATATGCGACTCGTTGACGACTGTGTCATCAGCGACCGTTGGATCTAGCGATCCGTGGATCAGCGACGTTGGATCAGCGACTTTGGATCATGCGACCGTGATCAGCGACCGTTGGATCAGCGACCGTTGGTTACACGACCATTGGCAACCGTTGGAGCAGCGGACCGTTGTCAGCGACCGTTGGATCAGCGACCGTTGGATCAGCGGACCGTTGGATCAGCCGACCGTTGGATCAGCGACCGTTGGGATCAGCACCGTTGGCAACCGTTTGCGATGGACCTGATCAGCGACCGTTGGATCAGCGACCGTTGGAGCAGCGACCGTTGGATCTGCGACCCGGTGACAGCGACGTTTGGTAGTCAGCGACCGGTGATCAGCGACCGTCTGGATCAGCGACCGGTGGATCAGCGACCGTTGGTAGCAGCGACCGTTGGATCAGCGACCCGGTGGATCAGCGACCGTTGGATTCAGCACGGTGGATCAGCGACCGTTGGAGGCAGCGGACTTGTTGGAGCAGCTACAGCCGTTGGAGTCGCAGCGACTGTTGTGAGCAGTGACAGTTAGCAACCGTTGGAGCAGCGACTTGGAACAGCGACGTTAGCAACCGTGCAGCAGCACTGTTGGAGCAGCGACTGTTGGTTACAGCGACTGTTGGATCAGCGGACCGCGGTATCAATGACCTTTGGAGCCAGCGGACTTTCGCGTTGCATTCTCAGCGACCCAGCGACCGTTAGTGACCATTGGAGCAGCGACCATTAGCGACTGTTGGAGCAGCGACCATTGGAGCAGCAACCATTGGAAAGGCGACCGTTGGATCAGCYACCGTTGGAGCAGTGAGTCTGATGAGGAATGGGCTGTCTTAACGTAGTGAGTTAGGTCTGGATAGAAGCAGTCTACCTACCGTCTTCACAACTGGTCATTGATTTATTTGCCTCATAAAATAACAGTAAATAAATAATATTGTTTATATTGCTGCGATTTAGAATAGCCTATGTCTAGGCAAGGCTAGTCTTTCATTCTTGTTATTTTTGAAAGTGGCAACTTTAGGACAATTTCTCAGGCTAGAATGTTTGGGAAATAAGATAGACTACTGTTCATAACTTTAACTTTGTATTAAAGCTTTTACAATAGGCCTAGTAGGAGGATTGGTTATTAGCCATTTGGTTTTCAAACTCGCATGGAGGGATTATCCCGGCCTGCATGGATCATTTCTTTCTTAATAAGCTTAAACTTGATTCAACTTGTAATTTGATTTTACTATAGGCTTCAAATATTGTTTGTTCGCTCTCATTATTAGTCCCCTGAGAAATCGTTTAGGCTATTCAAACAACTTATTGATATGGAACTCTGTTAGATTCATTGTTTGATCGGGAGAAAACCATGCATAAAATGATAAAAGCGTAACCTATAGCCCAAAGTCATATTTCTATTGAATGGAGAGAGAAGCTAATATACGGTGCATTCCGAAAGTACTGAGACCCCTTCACTTTTTCCACATTTTGTTACGTTACAGCCTTATTCTAAAATGAATTCCATAATTTTTTTCACCTCACCAATCTACACACAATACCCCATAATTACAAAGCAAAATCAGGTTTTTAGAATATTTGCAKATTTATWRAAAAAAAAATATATATATATATATCTTATTTACATAAGTATTCAGACCCTTTGCTATGAGACTCGAAATTGAGCTCAGGTGCGTCCTGTTTCCATTGATCATCCGTGAGGTGTTTCTACTSTACAACTTGATTGGAGTCCACCTGTGGTAAATTCAATTGATTGGACATGATTTGGAAAGACACACACCTGTCTATATATGGTCCCACAGTTGACAGTGAATGTCAGAGCAAAAACCAAGCCATGAGGTCGAAGAAATTCTTTGTAGAGCTCCGAGACAGGACTGTGTTGAGGCACAGATCTGGGGAAGGGTACCAAAAATGTTCTGCTGTATTTAAGTTCCCAAGAACCCAGTGTCCTCCATCATTCTTAAATGGAAGAAGTTTGGAACCAACAAGACTCTTCCTAGAGCTGCCCGGCCAAACTGAGCAATCGGGGGAGAAGGGCCTCGGTCAGGGTGGTGAGCAAGAACCCGGTGGTCACTTTGACAGAGCTCCAGAGTTCCTCTGTGGAGATGGGAGAACCTTTCAGAAGGACAACCATCTCTGCAGCACTCCACCAATCAGGTCTTTACGGTAGAGTGACCAGATGGATGCCACTCCTCAGTAAAAGGCACATGACTACCTGCTTGGAGTTTGCCAAAAGGCACCTAAAGGACTGTCAGACCATGAGAAACAAGATTCTCTGGTCTGATGAAACCAAGATTGAACACTTTGGACTGAATACCAAGCTTCATGTCTGGAGGAAACCAGGGACCGCTCATCACCTGGTCAATACGGTAAAGCATAGTGYTGGCAGCATCATGCTGTAGGGATGTTTTTCAGTGGCAGGGACTGAGAGACTAGTCAGGATCGAGMGAAAGATGAACGGAGCAAAGTACAGCGAGATCCTTGATGAAAACCTGCTCCAGAGCCATCTGGACCTCAGACTGGGGTAAAGGGTCACCTTCCAACAGGACAACGACCCTAAACACACAGAAAAGACATACAGGAGTGGCTTCAGGACAAGTCTCTGAATGTCCTTGAGTGGCCCAGRCAGAGCCTGGAATTGAACCCGATCGAACATCTCTGGAGAGACCTGAAAATAGCTGTACAGTGACGCTCCCCATCCAACCTGACAGAGCTTAAGAGGATCTGCAAAGAAGAATGGGAGAAACTACCCAAATACAGGTACGCCAAGCTTGTAGCGTCATACCCAAGAAGACTCAAGGCTGTAATTGCTGCCAAAGGTAATTCAACAAAGTACTGAGTAAAGGGTCTGAATACTTAAGTAAATGTAATATTGCAGTTTTTCATTTGAATACATTTGCAAACATTTCTAAAAACCTGTTTTTTCTTTGTCATTATGGGGTACTGTGTGTAGATTGATGAGGGGAAAAAACAATTTAATCAATTATAGAATAAGGCTGTAACATAACAAAATGTGAAAAAAGTGAAGGMGTCTGAATACTTTACGATGRACTGTAGGCTAKGTTRTTTTGAACAGCTAGACACAAGATAGTTAAACAGTGTCCATAATAAAAACAAAACAATAGGTTCAAGCTACAGCCCAAGGCCCATGCATCTGACAGASAGAGATTAACAAGATTTTCTGACTGGACATTTTGTGCTGATTTGGTGAAATGCTCCGCTCTGTCTGGCCTCCATTCCTCTCTTGCGTTGTGTATATAACATATTTATTGAAATAGGCTACAGCAAATAGGAATAGGCTTATTACTCAGAATGTCACTTGTGCGCTGCCATAATGCGCAGTGCCAGTCAAGTGCACATCACGATGTCGTCACCATCGACGATGGCTGTCAATCATCATTGATAGACGATGCTATTGTAATATCGCCCAACTCTACTCTACTGTACCTTTTCCACTTTTTCCATCCACTTCAATATCAATCTCTCTCTCCTTCTATCTCTAATCTCTATCCCTCCCTCTCTCTCTTTCTCTGATATCCTTCCTCCCTCTTTCCCTCACTCCTCCCCCCTCTCTCTCCCCTCAGCAGTCCTCTGGGTTCTCTCCCACAGGTAGTGTGTAAAGAGCAGACAGTAGCGTTGGCAGAGGCATTACTGTAAAAGAACAGGACATCTCCACTGCTACTCTCTCTGCCCTAGTGTTCGATGAGGAGATACACAGAGGACAACATTTGGAACAGTATGACAGTGTGCCTTTGTGCCTTTGTTCTGGATCCATCATGAGGTACAAGATTCCCCTGTATTCATGGCAGTGACGTTACTACCATGGCATGGACAGACAGGACGTATTACCCCTGCCTGCTTTGTGTTGTCTAGGTGAAATCCATCCATTTCCAGCACAGATAAAGAGCACACATAGAAGGTGTAGTGAACAGTCGTCAGACTAGCAAAACAGAAAGATAAACAGACAACACGCACACGCACAAAAACAGATGTTTCTCCCCTTACCCAAGTGTCGTCATAGTAACGATGGTGTACCAGAATGAGGCTGGGATGCTGGTGAACTTGCTCGACGTGGAACCTTTCTCGGCGTAGAACATAACGGTAGCGAAGATGATAATGGCCATGGTGAGGGAGAAGAGGAGGAAGCCCAGCTCTGAGGCGCAGCTCTTCAGCGTGTACCCCAGGATGCGCAGCCCTTGAGAGTGGCGGGAGAACTTGAAGATACGGAAGACCCGGAAGACCCGGAGCGTCACGAAGGCCCCGCTCACATCCTCGTTGTCTGTCATCACCAAGCCAATGTAGTAGGGCAAGATGGCTACCACGTCGATGATGCTCATCACGCTGCGCATGAAGCGGTAGCGGCTTGGCGCAGCAAACAGTCTCATGAGGTACTCTACTGTGAAGATGAGGACGCAGGCCGTGTCCATGCAGAAGAAGGCTACTGTGTAGCGATCGCCGCACGTCACCTCTTTGGTGTTAGGGGTGGCACCGCAAGGCACGGTCTCCACCACGTTGGTGAGGACTGAGATGGCGATGAAGAAGCCGGTGACGTAGTAGAACACCAGGGCCATGGTGGAGGTGTGAGGGTTCTCGAAGGCCCTCCACATGGTCTCTCTGAACGTCATATTGGGAAGCTTGGCATCTTTCTTGTCCTCGTCATCGTCCATCAGTCTCTCTTGGTTCTCACGCCTACGGTCCTTGTACTCTTCGTAGCAGCAGTCTCCGATGATCTCAGGAATGATCCCAAAGAAGGACAGCTCTTCGTCGTAGGACGTGATGCACTCGGAGCGGGGGTAATGCAGCTTGCCCGTGCGATAGAAGTTGAGAACAGCACGGAACACGTCCGCGTCTCGGTCAAAAAAGTACTCTTTGGTCTCCTCATTGTAGAAAAACTCTTTCTCTGAACTGCCCAGTAAGGTGTCAGGATATCTATCTAGCGTATTCCTCCAGGTTTCAAAGCGACGTCCACTAACATTGAGGACGATGAGCTCGTCTGCGCGTTTGTTCTTCTCGGTGGGGGCGATGGGCATTGGCATGTTMGCCACGGGCATCCAGCCAATAGCAGCAGCGCGGGCGAAGGGCAGCCACGCCGCTACTCCCGACGCCATGGTGAGTCTGGCTTGGGGCGAGGACAGGGACACGTCCACCAGCACCTTCACAACCAGCTTGGCTTCAGCTCACTCACCATCTGGAGAGAGGCAGGGGTGGGGGAAGACTGTGGGGGAGGGGTGAGAGAGAGGGGAAAGGTGGTGACAGCGGGGGTTGGGGGAGACAGCAGGAAAGATGGGAGGGGGGAGACAGAGGGGGAGAGGGATGAGAGAGAGTGGGGGAAGAGAGAGGGTGAGGTGGGAGAAGCGGGAGAGGCGGGAGAGGAAGATGATGGCGAGAGTAGTGAGTGTAAGATAGAGAGGGAGAGAGTGAGAGAGAGAGAGAGAGAGAAATGGATGCATTATGATTAAAAAACGAAATTGTTTTTAAAATGTAAATTAACAAAGTAGTGTCAAGGTGAAATAGTAGGGTAGTATAAATGTAAAACATAGAAAATATGCATACCAACTTAATTATACGAAACCACAATTCCATGTAATAGACAGCAACTAGCTGGAAAGAGTGCATTACTTCCAATAGGCATAACCCTACAGTATCTTAATCTGATCATGATACGTGTAATTTAAGCCTAAGGCATATTGCAATATCTTTTAAAGATCCATTCCCCATAATTACTCTGATGTAATATAAGAAATGGAAATAMCATGTATTTTTATCCCTCTATTGGGTTACAGGGTTTGCTCTTCTGTGCACGATACAAATATAATAGCCAGATAGGATTGTTCAGGATTTTCCTGCTCGCTCTTTCCAAGTCATGGGAGGTTTCCCATTCATAACAAATCATATTTTCTCCTTCACAGCTTGGCAGACCAAGACATAGCCTACAGTTTCAAAAAAACAGTGCGTAGTTCTAATTCAGTGGCCTAAATTCTAGTAGAACCCGTTGTTAAAGACGGCTCCGAGGCGCAGCCCGCGGACTGGCAGTCAAGTTGTTCAGTACCTGTTGAGTCAAAACTAACAGAACATTTCCAAAGGGTGTGCAAGCCGTTGTTTCCTTTGGAGGAATAACCAGTGGCTAAATAAATGGCTACCTTGTCATCTCGAATTTAGATTCTACTGACATTATTGTATTTGCCCCTCAATTTCTCAGTTTGAAAAAAATGTATCCATCTATATAGGCAAAAATAACCAAGCCCTATAAAATACCCTACGACTTTGTCAGTTCTCTCAAAACCGAAAGCTTTTACAGTCATTTGGCTGCATTAGTGTTATGAGAATACATATGCTGCCTTGCTGAAGCAAACCAAACCAATTCTTACATAAACATCAATCATTTAGGTTTCTGTTCATGGTAATACAATACACTTACCCATGCACATTTCTACATCCACAAAAATAAGAGCTTTTCCTGGGGCTAACTACTTGTAGAGCAGRTGTTGAGCCGTAGGTTGGTTCCCTTTTAGATTGTCCCTCCGAATCCACATATGAAGTGGAAATAAAAGGAGAATAACATAGCAGGATGCGATTTGGCAAGAATTGTAAGCGAAAGCACTGGAGTTTAAAACAACTGTCCAACGTTTTTCATTCCGTTTCCATTGCGAGAAAGAGGGGATAATCCCACTACTCCGACGCAAGGCTTTCGCTCCACCGCCTCTGCTGTGGGAAGCGGTTAGCTACACTGAGGATCGCTCTCCTTCTAGCACATTTTAGAGTGCTGGACAGGAGTAGGATTATCTTTCTCCGTTATCTCACTCTAATAAACGCCCCCTATCTGCTTCTCTCTCTCTCTCGGTCTTGCTTCATCTCTCTCTCTCTCTCTCTCTCTCTCTCTCTCTCTCTCTCTCTCTCTCCTATTTATTTCCCCGACTGCTCGTTCTAGCGGTTAAATTGTCGGTTTGCCTCGGTGTTCAGCCGAGGACAGCGGGAAGAGAGAAACGCTTCGCAGCAGTGTCCGCTTTTTACTAAAAGCGCGGCAGGAAACCAATAGCCTTGGGACTCAGAACGAGGCATCAAGAAGGACAGGGTTAACAATTTCACGGATGAAAAAAGAGAACATTTAAATGATTTGATCTTCATCCTCTTCCACTTGTTTCGTTTTTCAAATGTGCTCTGGTTGTATCACTCTTTTTGTTTTTATTTCCACCTATCAAACGGCTATAGATGAGGGAATACTATAGGCTAGGCTACTGAAATCAAGTCTCACACTATGGGCTTTGTAATAATTGCCTTTCTTCCAATGACGCAGTGAACTGTTAAACAACACAAATATATGGAAGTACCAAGGGAACATTTGAAACATAAATAAATGTCTGGACCTCATTACACCTGATAATACAAGGCCATTAATTAGCTATTTTCAGGGGCATATTCTCTCCTGAGAATAACAATCATAGGGTTGACATATAGAGCAGGCACGTGCACAGATAGCCCTCTACATGCCCCTTTGCCCATCGTCTCTAAAGGGTTCCGAATTCTTGCTCAGAACCCACTGCCTGCAAGTCGTCGTGAAGTTCGCCACCCCCCACCCCGTCCGTTGGTTGCGCCTGTTGATCTGCCCTGTATGGAGCTCGGTTGTGCATGTTTTCCCAGTCTCCACTTTACAGAGATTGCGCGCGCTCGGTATCCAAACATGCATGGCTTGAAAGACGCTTTCACAGGTCGAGTGTGTGTAGCTAGCTACCTAGTTTAAATATCAATAGTACTGCCACAGCAGCATAACGTTTGATTAACACTTGATTTAGCCTAGATAATAATCACTATTTGGTCTGTTCTGCATTGTGTGAGGCACTATTTGGTCTGGTTCTGCATTGTGTGAGGCACTATTTGGGTTCCTGCATTGTGTGAGGCACTATTTGGTCTGGTTCCTGCATTGTGTGAGGCACTATTTGGTCTGGTTCCTGCATTGTGTGAGGCACTATTTGTCAACCAATTAGGGTGTTTTTGTTTGACCCACATGAACATGGATTCTAAAGCTACGCGGGAAACACATGAAAGTGATATTTGAGAACGTAAATGTACACACGTTATGTTTTCAGGTTGTGAGTGTGTGATATGGGGTTATAGAAAAGTTTACTTCAACATTTATAAAGAAAAAGGTTTTAAACAATAGCAGCTATGTTGACACGACCATGTTGATTTGAGCCATGCTGTTGGAAAACCACTAGTGTCAGACCTTCGGCTATCGCAGATGCCTCCCCGGACTTCACTCGCTGACTCYTCTACAGTCGGCTTCGTTAGGTTTACCGCTCGGCCACACCCATAGATAGGAGCAGCTGCATCAGTGATCATCCGACCCCACTCCATCCCTTCTTCAGTAGGGAGTTGTACATGTGTGTCAGGACAGCAGCAACACAGGTCGTCTAGACTCTAGCTAACCACCATATACTAAAATACCCACACAAACCACTAGCCAGCCAGCCAGCCATATATCATGAGTTAGGAGATTATGAATATTATATTATGAAATTATCATTTGATACGAGCATTGAAGATAAATCACAATCAGTTAAATAAATTGAGTTACCTAACTAGCAGATTTGTGTCTGGGGTGGGGGGGGGGTTATTTTTAGCACATGCCTGGAAAGATGTGTATACAGCCCTGATAATAGAGATTACATGTAGTCATTTAYAAAACACTTAGCAGACGTACAGCAGGTGCGTTCAACTGAGGAAGGAGAAACACATATTATGATAATCCCATGTAAAACTGTCTACAATAAGTGTAGTCTATGTAAGAATTCCAGCGCTAGAGTAGAATTAGAGAACGGTACTCCCAGGTCCTGCAATGCAGTCTGTTGTTTACGTTCCCGTCGCAGGGAGTGGGATTCACTGGTATCTGTTCTGTGTCTTCCATCCAGTTTATTCATGAAACTAAAGGTTCCAAAACAAAGAGGTGCAATGGAAAACCTCTCACAGCAATCACAGTCAGGCCCCCCTGACGTTGAACAGGACAGAACTCTTACACAACATACACGCACATACGCACCGGCGCGCACACACACACACACACACACACGAATGCATGCACTCACGTATGTATGCACGCAGACACACACAGACACACATGTACTGTAAAGTGCTTTATAAAAACATAGTTAAAGCCAAAAAGCCTTGATCTTGTTATCGAAACATTATCCTGAAAGATATCAGTAAACACTTGGACTGGAATTTCTCTCCACTATCTCTTGTCCTGAAGATAGCAGGACAACGGGTTTCGGTGTTATTTCCATAATTGTCCTGTTGATATCATTCAGAACCCAGCAGTAGATGAGTCACCCATGTTTGAACTTTTCCGACTCTTCTCAAACAGATGTCATTCAAACAGCCAATAACAGGTCTGAGAACCGTCTGTGTATGTTTTTGAGTGACTATCGTAATGTGGTGCTGTGTTCAGTATGGTAATGTGGTGCTGTGTTCAGTATGGTAATGTGGTGCTGTGTTTCAGTATGGTAATGTGGTGTGTGTTCAGTTGGTAATGTGGATGGTGGTTCAGTATGGTAATTGGTTGCTCGGTCAGTATGGTACATGTGGGTGTGTTTCAGTATGTAATGTGGGGCTGTGTTCAGTATGGTAATGTGGTGCTGTTGTTCATATGGTACTGTGGTGCTGGCTCAGTATGGTCAATGTGGGTGCTGTGTTCAGTAGGTAATGTGGTGTTGGGTCAGATGGTAATGTGGTGCTGTGTTCATATGGTAATGTGGTGCTGTGTTTAGTATGGTAATGTGGTGCTGGGTTCAAGTATTTCTGTTTCAGTTGGTAGTGCGTGTTTCAGTTATGGTAATGTTGTGCGTGTTCAGTAATGGTAATGTGGGTGCTGTGTTCAGTTGGTAATGTGGTGCGTGTGTTCAGTATGGTAATGTGGTGCTGTGTTCAGTATGGTATGTGTGGTGCTGTGTTCTATGGTAATGTGGTGCTGTGGTTCAGTATGGTAATGTGGTGCTGTGTAGTATGGTAATGTGGTGCTGTGTTCGTATGGTAATGTGGTGCTGTGTTCAGTATGGTAATGTGGTGCTGGTGCTTCAGTATGGTAATGTGTGCTGTGTTCAGTATGGTAATGTGGTGCTGTGTTCAGTATGTAATGTGGTGCTTGTGTTCAGTATGGTAATGTGGTGCTGTGTTCAGTAATGGTAATGTGGTGCTGTGTTTCAGTAGGTAATGTGGTGCTGTGTTCAGTATGGTAAGTGTGTGCTGTGTCAGTATGGTAATGTGGTGCTGTTCAGTATGGTAATGTGGTGCTGTGTTCAGTATGGTAATGTGGTGCTGTGTTCAGTATGGTAATGTGGTGGCTGTGTTCAGTATGGGTAATGTGGTGCTGTGTTCAGTATGGTAATGTGGTGTGTGTTCAGTATGGTAATGTGGTGCTGTGTTCAGTATGGTAATGTGGTGCTGTGTTCAGTATGGTAATGTGGTGCTGTGTTCAGTATGGTAATGTGGTGCTGTGTTCAGTATGGTATGTGTGCTGTGTTCAGTATGGTAATGTGGTGCTGTGTTCAGTATGTAAGTGGTGTGTGTTCAATATGGTAATGTGGTCTGTGTTCAGTATGGTAATGTGGTGCTGTGTGTTCAGTATGGTAATGTGGTGCTGTGTTCAGTATGGTAATGTGGTGCTGGGCTCAGTATGGTAATGTGGTGCTGTGTTCAGTATGGTAATGTGGTGCTGGTAGTATGTAATGTGGTGCTGTGGTTTCAGTATGGTATGTGGTGGTGGTTCAGCTATGGTAATGGTGGTGTGTGTCAGTATGGTAATGTGTGCTGTGTTCAGTATGGTAAGTGTGGTGCTGTGTTCAGTATGGTAATGTGTGCTGTGTTCAGTATGGTATGTGGTGCTGTGTTCAGTTAGGTAATGTGGTGCTGTGTTCAGTAGGTAATGTGGTGCTGTCTAGTATGGTATGTGGTGCTGGTGGGTTCAGTATGGTAATGTGGTGCTGTGTTCAGTATGGTAATGTGGTGCTGTGTTCAGTATGGTAATGTGGTGCTGTGTTCAGTATGGTAATGTGGTGCTGGGCTCAGTATGGTAATGTGGTGCTGTGTTCAGTATGGTAATGTGGTGCTGTTTAGTATGGTAATGTGGTGCTGGTTAGTATGGTAATGGTGCTGTTGGCTAGTCTGGTAATGTGGTGCTGTGTTCAGTATGGTAATGTGGTGCTGTGTCAGTATGGTAATGTGGTGCTGTGTTCAGTATGGTAATGTGGTGCTGGTTCAGTATGGTAATGTGGTGCTGTGTTCAGTATGGTAATGTGGTGCTGTGTTCAGTATGGTAATGTGGTGCTGTGTTCAGTATGGTAATGTGGTGCTGTGTTCAGTATGGTAATGTGGATGTGTGTTTCAGTATGGTAATGTGGTGCTGTGTTCAGTATGGTAATGTGGTGCTGTGTTCAAGTACTGGTATATGTGGTGCTGTGTTCAGTATGATGTAATGTGGGTGCTGTGTTCAGTATGGTAATGTGGTGCTGGTTCAGTATGGTTAATGTGGTGCTGGGCTCAGTATGGTAATGTGGTGCTGTGTTAGTATGGTATTGTGGTGCTGTGTTCAGTATGGTAATGTGGGTGCTGTGTTCAGTATGGTAATGTGGTGCTGGGCTCAGTATGGTAATGTGGTGCTGTGTTCAGTAAGGTAATGTTGGTGCTGTGTTTCAGTATGGTAATGTGGTGCTGTGTCAGTATGGTAATGTGGTGCTGTGTTCAGTATGGTAAGTGGTGCTGGGCTAGTATGGTAATTGGTGCTGTGTAGTATGGTAATGTGGTGCTGGTCAGTTGGTATGTGGTGCTGGCTCAGTATGGTAATGTGGTGCTGGGCTCAGTATGGTAATGTGGTGCTGGCTCAGTATGGTAAATGTGGTGCTGTTGGCTCAGTATGGTAATGTGGTGTCTGGGCTCAGTATGGTAATGTGGTGCTGGGCTAGTATGGTATGGTGCTGGGCTCAGTATGGTAATGTGGGTGCTGGGCTCAGTATGGTAATGTGGTGCTGGCTCAGTATGGTAATGTGGTGCTGTGCTCAGTGGAATGTGGTGCTGGGCTCAGTATGGTAATGTGGTGCTGGGCTTCAGTATGGTAATGTGGTGCTGGGCTCAGTATGGTAATGTGGTCTTGGCCAGTATGGTAATGTGGTGCTGGGCTCAGTATGGTAATGTGGTGCTGGCTCAGTATGGTAATGTGGTGCTGGTCAGTATGGTAATGTGTGCTGGTCAGTATGGTAATGTGGTGCTGGCTCAGTATGGTATGTGGTACTGGCTCAGTATGGTAATGTGGTGCTGGTCAGTATGGTAATGTGGTACTGGGCTCAGTATGGTAATGTGGTGCTGTGCTCAGTAGTAATGTGGTCTGGCTCAGTATGGTAATGTGGTGCTGGCCAGATGTACTGTGGTGCTGTGCTCAGTATGGTAATGTGGTTGCTGGGCTAGTATGGTAATGCGGTGCTGGGCTAGTATGGTAATGTGGTGCTTGGCTGCAGTATGGTAATGTGGTGCTGGCTCAGTATGGTAATGTGGTGCGGCTTCCGTATGGTAATGTGGTGCTGTGCTCAGTATGGTAATGTGGTGCTGGGCTCAGTATGGTAATGTGGTGCTGGCTCAGTATGTAATGTGGTGCTGGGCTAGTATGGTAATGTGGTGCTGTGCTTAGGGAGCGTAACTGTCTGTGACCCTCACATCCCTGCTCCACTGTGTAATATACACCCCTAATTAAACCATCAGGACCTTCTCCCCATCTCCCTCCCTCCCTCCACTGCCTAGTCCACGGAAATACCAATAGGTTAGACAGGGGACTGTACACAGCACACACACACACACACACACACACACACACACCACACACACACACACACACACACACACACACACACACACACACACACACACACACACACACACACACACACACACACACACACACACACACACACACACACACACACACACACACACACACACACACACACCACAACACACACACACACAGCACAGGGCCATAGCCAGGGTCTGAGTGTTAAGAAAGTTTAAGCTCATTTACTGCATTTCTATACAATTAACACTCTAAATGTCATTTGGAGAACAGCTGCACCCAGCCATTATCATATTGGTTGCTGTAGCTCTTTCCCTCAGTCCATCTACAAAACATAGGCTATTAGCTATACAATTAACCGTTACACATTAACCCACATTAATTCAGCACTGGGATTAAAACTATAATTTAATACGTACAAGGATGCTTGTTAGCAGAAAACAATATTTTAAAAACAGATGGTAAAGAAGTTTGCTTTACAGATTTTGTTGTTGCAGTTTTACAATACATTTTCTACAATTCTACACATTTTGTCATGGGTTTTGTGTAGCTTTGTAGCAGTTTTAAGGCACATTTCCTGCTTTTTCTGCACATTTTGTCGTGGGTGAGGAGAATTTGTGGCAGTTTTATAGACATTTTCGTGCTCTTTCTGCAATTCTACACATTTTTCCATAATTTATGCCATTTAATAGATATCTGAGTGAGAGTGCATAACAGACAAAAGTGGCCTGGGCACGTTCTGCGTGTCAGGGTCGGTAATCTCGACCATCAGTTCAAACGATTTAGGCATTGCTTGGTCAACTAGATCCTCAGTTTATTACAAGATTCTATATAAAATTTAAATCTGACACTGACACGGGCTAATTTGAAGTGGGTGTCAGTGATGGAACAATAACAAGTAAAACTGCTGATGCAAAACAAGTTTCAAATGTCCCTGTGGATTCTACTATTGCTAATTAACAGTAATTGAGACCAGACTGACCCCCCCCTTGTGGCTTTACTTTCTAACTGTAACAGTAAATTGAGACCCAGACTGAACCCCCCCCATTATTATTATAGATTCTCATATGTGGCTACAGAACACACACACAACACACACACACACACACACACACACACACACACACACACACACACAACACACACAACAACACACACACACACACACACACACACACACCACACACACACACACACACACACACCACCACACACACAACAACACACCACACACACACACACCACACACACACACAGAGAGACAGAGACAGACACACACATGCCCATAATATAAACAGTATGGATGAATTGGCCTTTTCTACTAATAATATATTCAGATTCAGCCTGTACCTCTCCAAATGTCACAGAAAAACAAGATAGTTTTGGCTTAACTTTCCACCGTCGATAGATCTCCATCTCTCCCCCCATGACAGTAGTATGACCTTGAGCAGGTAGGATGTCAAGGACATTTGTCAAGGACAATTTTCCTCAGACACAATGAACATGTGAACAGGAGTGCTTAACCAGACCTCTTTTCATGTGAGAACCAAGGGGAAAGCAAAGCAGTGAAGAAGGAGAGATAACCAAGAGCACAGTTGCATATATATATATGTATATACATTATATGTATATGTAAGTGTGTTCTATCCTTGCAGCCAGCAGCACTCAAACCCTTTTCTCTGAGATGGGAGATAAGGTTTTCCTAGCTCTCGCCATATATATACAGTATATATATATATACTGTATGCGATATCCATATACTGTATCACGGGGCAGCAGGTAGCCTAGTGGTTAGAGTGTTGGGCCAGTAACCGGAAGGTTGGATCATACTCCCCGAGCTGACGAGGTAAACATCTCTCGTTCTGCCCCGGGCGCCGAAGACGTGGATGTTGATTAAGGCAGCCCCCTGCACCTTTCTGATTCAGAGGGGTTGGGTAAAATGCGGAAGACACATTTCAGTTGAATACATTCAGTTGGACAACTGACTAGCTATCCATATATAACAGCTAGTCTACAGAATAATACATGAATCCTCTGGCAAGTCTTGAGATCCTGCATGCAGAACATCTTGTCAGCATTAATTGTACAGTAAACATCAGGTATCACAGTGGACAGCTGTCTGATTCTGTTGACCATACATGGGATAATCTAGGCAGTGGTGTCCCTACAGCCTGGAGTTGTGTGTAAATGTGTTCTGTCCTTGCAGCACTCAACCTCTTTTCTCTGAGATGGGAGATAAGGTTTTCCMAGCTCTTGCAAACACAGAAGAAGCCTAATGCTGTGATCTGATAAGCACACAGCCCTGATGGAAGTGTTGAGGTAAAGGTGGCAAGGAGATGCCCCCAATCTATCACACTTAGAGGTGTGACCTTGCCATCAGTTGTGTCACACTGCTCCAAGGCAMGCACAGGGACACACGTGGACGCACGTACGCATACAGGTACACACACACATGCAGATAAACTCACAGACAGTGGGCCAGTGATGCACACAGACCCACAGGCCCATACACACCTTCTACATCCTGTCCTATGCATTTTTTCCACAACTCAACAACAACTTGCAGACCTTTTGTTTTGACATTTTTCCCTGCGTGTGTGTCTGTTTGTTTGCTTTCAATTATTAATTAAGTCACTTACCCATTTAGTCTGTCTAATCCCCATCAGGTATCTGAAGTCTTCCTTTGGGGATTTAGACTGGCGGTGCTCGAGTTTATCCCCGCTGTTCTGTACAGAGACTTGGCACTGGCTCTGTCTGCTACTCAGCGCAGCTCAGGGAGCCAGCCAGCCAGCCACTGGCACAGGGGGGTAATGGATGAGCCAGGCCCCCCTTCCTGGCCCCACTCCAGCTCACTAAGAGGCTAAGACAGCGCATCCCAGATTTCTCCAAATGTCACACTTTGTCTGCCCCTAACCGAGCCCTAAATTGACTTCACTCTCACTTGGGAGCTGAGAGAAGAGGTGCCATAACAGCAGGTTACTCATCCTCGCCATATCCAATGATGATAATAGTAGGCCTAGGAATGACTATTTTGTTTGTGTAGAACTCTTTCAAATACATATAAATCTCAAGGCAGATCGTATAAATGCTAAATAAGTATTACCCCCTTGTCTTAATAAGGGCATGAATTTTGACTTGAATAAGGACCAACCACACAGACAACCTGTAGTGTAAGTTCAAATGTAATTGTATTTAACATTCTAGCTTGTAGAGAACCTGGGAGGAACATTACATTCAAACACTGCAATGTGCCAGACGTTGGTGGATCTAGAACTTCACCCGTCCCCGGGCAAGGGTCTACCAGACTCTGGGAAGGGAACACGGGAGGACAGTGGAAGTTGATAAAAATAAAACCAAAGTGTTTCTCTTTCATCAGCGTTACAGATGAATAAAAGAATGACGATGTTATACATTTAAAATGGCCTCCTACAGGCTCAGGAGCCAATTACAATGGGAATACCAAACAAAACATGATGTGATTGGTTAAATGTAGACTGTCATTGTAAGTAAGAATTTGTTCTTAACTGACTTGCCTAGTTAAATAAAGGTTAAATAAATAAATCARCATCCCAYCTTTCTCCTTATGCCACCAGACTAACTTTAAGCATCAGCTGTCAGAGCAGCTTACAGATCATTGTACCTGTACATAGCCCATCTGTAAATAGCCCACCCAACTATCTCATCCCCATATTGTTATTTATTTAATTGTTRTGCTCCTTTGCACCGCAGTATCTCTACTTGCACATTCATCTTCTGCACATCTATCACTCCAGTGTTTAATTGCWTAATTGTAATTATTTCGCCACTATGGCCTATTCATTGCCTTACCTCCCTAATCTTACTTAATTTGCACATACTGTATATAGACTTTTCTATTGTGTTATTGACTATACGTTTGTTTAGTCCATGTGTAACTCTGTGCTGTTGTTTGTGTCGCACTGCTTTGCTTTATCTTGGCCAGGTCACAGTTGTAAATGAGAACTTGCAACCTGGTGGGGAAAAAAAGGCAGGACAGCAGGAGGTGCAAGCAGCTCATTTACCCTCCAGTACTGCCTGCCTGTTGGCTGCTGACTGTCACGGAGGAGGAAGAAGCAGGAAGGCAATAACAGATATCTTGACCTTCCTGCTAAACACACAGAAACCCTCCTGAACTAGCAGTTACACAACCTTCAGAACAGTGGAGGCTGATGGGAGGAGATATAGGAGGGTGTATCACTGTAATGGCTGGAATGGAATGGTATCAAAGGYCTCCCGAGTGGCGCAGTGGTCTAAGGCACTGCATCTCAGCACAAGAGGCGTCACTATAGTACCTGGTTCACATCTGACTGTGATTGGGAGTCCCATAGGGTGGTACACAATTGGACCAGTGTTGTCTGGAGTAGGCTGTCAATGTAAATAAGAATTTGTTCATAACTGACTTGCCTAGTAAAAAATAAAGCATATGGAAACCATGTTTGACTCTGTGCCATTTCAATGAGCTCCTGCCACGAGCCTGATCTGCTTCAGTGGAATAAGGAGGGCGATCACTGCTGTGTGTCAATAAAACTGCTGTATACTAACCACAAATGGACTGCTGTCAGTAAGGTACCTCTCCCTGAATCCTACAGTGTGATTATAGGACCAAGTAGCAATCTACCTGTGACATGTACAGTTAACAGATACTCTATTCCTACAATCACTCACAGTCAGAGAGACACACAGTCAATGTAACCTTTCCAGGACAGCTCACAGACACCTATAGTAGTGCATATTTGACTATACATGGTTAGCTGCAAATGGTGCCTTTTACCTCTAGTCTAAACACCTCTTGAGAACACTAATCATGCTCACAGACGCCTTGACAGAAGCAATACGCTAAAGCACAGGCCTAATTTAAACCGTTGTATAAGGTTAACCACTTTGGAAACACACACAAGCTTAACATTGATTCGGCTCCGTTGTGGAAAGTTCCAGGGGAGKGTCAAGGTTAAAAGAGCAACAGCAMGTCCAGTCCAACGGGCTAAAAGTCTCTCTGGCTCATCTAATACCTCTAACTCAGATTAATGGAGCGTTCAATTCTCATTCAAATTGCTCCTGTGCACCCAATTAATGGATCTGTGCAGTGAAACACACCAAATATTTAGTTTCACTGACTGAGGAGCCAGTCACCTGGCTGGATGCACCATTGAGGGATTCTGTCAGACGTGGAATCACAACAGGCTCTTTGTTTCTGCTATTTACACAGTCAAGGCTGGATAGGTCTGCATGACATTACCAAGACTACTGGCATTTGTAAAATAAATCCTTTGCTCCCTCTCCCTCTCTCTCTCTCTCTCTCTCTCTCTCTTCTCTCTCTCATTCTCTGCTCCCTCTCTCTCTCTCTCTCTCTTCTCTCTCTCCTCTCTCTTCTCTCTCCTCTCCTCTCTCTCTCGCTCCTCTCTCTCTCCTCTCTCTCTCTCTCCTCTCTCTCTCTCTCTCTTCTCTCTCTCTCTCTCTCTCTCTCTCTCTCTCTCTCTTCCTCCCCTTCTCTCTCTCTCTCTCTCTCTCTCTCTCTCTCTCTCGTATCTATCTCTCTTTCTCTCTCTGTATCTCTCTCTTTCATTATGATTCACTCCCCATCAAGAGTTTGGGCTCTGCCAGTCTCTGCCTGGTTGATTGCTGGACTACCTGGTTGGAACTCTGTAGTATTTCGACTAGAGGGGTGAGACTATTAAAATCAATGTGGGTTAATAGCTGTCTCCCTGGCTAGACACCATGTTAATTAGAGCAGGTAGGTCTGAGTGAACAGCTATGGAGGCGGATGGGGGTGTTAGCTGGGTAAAGCTTCTCCATTGATGCAATCCAGTGTTATATACAGTAGCTTTATGTTAGCTGTTACATAACTAAAGAAGTAAACTATTCTTAAACCAGGCAGAATCCCACATGAATGTATTCAGTGCATTGAGTACATTTCCTCTCCTCAACAGGCGAGGGTATGCTAAAGTCCGACTTGAGGAAATTCAAAGCTGAGAAGCCAGTGCTGAGAGTGTACAGGCGTCAGGATTAGTGATGTGGAACTGTGGTTCACCTCAGCCAAGCAAACATGTGTTTCCTACTCCAGTCTGATAGGGCCTAAGTCCATATGTCTGTTCTCTACACTATCTCTGATTGGATTCCTTAGGATCATTAGTTCTGTTCTCTACACTATCTCTGATTGGATTCCTTAGGATCATATGTCTGTTCTCTACACTATCTCTGATTGGATTCCTTAGGATCATATGTCTGGTCTACACTATCTCTGATTGATTCCTTAGGATCATATGTCTGGTCTCTACACTATCTCTGCATTGGATTCCTTAGGATCATATGTCTGGTCTCTACACTATCTCTGATTGGATTCCTTAGGATCATATGGCTGGATGATGTACAGCAGAGTGCTCTCAGCAGGCAAAGTGGGCTGTAGTTTCTATCGCACTGAAATAAACAACAATACTGTTTTACTCACAATATTTGCAGGGGTAATTATCTCGTAACTAGGCATTTATAATGTCTGTGAGAAGGCGGCAATTATTTATGTAGATTTAAAGTAAGCAGCATGAAATTTGTTTGCTCAATAGAGTTGCTAGCTGCAGTAAAGTAAGAGAAATGACAGAGGAAGACATTGAGCAAAACAGAACTAACCAACCGAGCAGTGCCTCGCTCTCTGAACCAAACAGAACTTACCCAGCCTCGCTCTCTGAACCAACAGAAATTACCCAGCCTCGCTCTCTGAACCAAACAGATCTTACCCAGCCTCGCTCTCTGAACAAAAAATAACTAACCCAGTCTCGCTCTCACAGTCTCACGTCAGAATTAGACGGTTCTTTCAAACCTCAAATTTCGAAGTTGTCCCAAATGTCACATTTCAAAGTGTTTAAGGTTACATTTAGGCATTTACTCTGAATTCTTAAGGTTAGGCATAACTCTGAATGGTTCTTGTCAATAGGGGGGCGCTGTTCACTTTAAAAAATCGTGCCCAAATTAAAAGGCCTCGTACTCTATTCAAATCATACAATATGCATATTATTATTATTATTGGATAGAAAACACTCTCAAGTTTCTAAAACTGTTTGAATTATATCTGTGAGTAAAACAGAACTCATTTGGCAGCAAACTTCCATACAGGAAGTGAAAAATCTGAAAAACGAGGCTCTGTTTCAGGGCCTGCCTATTCAACTGGCTTTTATTTATCAATATGCATGCACTTCATACGCCTTCACTAGATGTCAACAGGCAGTGGAAGGTGGAATGGGGTGTGTTAGCTTGATCTGAGGTCGAATAAGAGCTTTTGAGTGACAGGTCGGTATTTTCTTTGTCCTCGAAGGCGCGTGGGGGAGCTCGACATTGTCTTCTGAAAAGCGTTCGGTATACACGCGAATATCTCCGGCTCTGATTTGAATTGATACATATGATAATAACATCATAAAGTAGGTTTTTTCAACCAAGTTTTATTCAGTTTATTCAACATTTATTGGGACTTTTGAGTTTTCCGTTCTTTGCGCAAGAGAGGATGGGAATGTTAGCAACCTTGGCTAGCATTGTGGCGCGAATTCGACAGAAGAACATGGACATTCTAAAATCAAACAACGATTTATTCTGGACAAGGACTCCTTGTACAACATTCTGATGGAAGCCAGCAAAGGTAAGAAAACATTTATGATGTTATTTCGTTTCTGTGTAATGTTGATCCTATTCCCGCCGTGTTGGTGAGTGCTGTCCACAATAACGCAAGCTGTATGTTATGGTAAAGTTATTTTAAAAAATCTAACACAGCGGTTGCATTAAGAACCAGTGTATCTTTCATTTGCCATACAACAAGTATTTTTATGTAAAGTTTATGATGAGTTCTTTGGTCAGATTAGGTGAGTGTCCAAAATATCTCCGGACATTCTGGGAAATGTTGCTACGTATTCACAATGTATACCATGGTTTGCAGCTCTAAATTGCACATTTCCGAACAAAACATAAATGATTGTATAACATGATGTTTATAGACTGTCATCTGATGAAGTTGTCCAAAGGTTAGTGATTAATTTTATATCTTTTGCTGGTTTTGCGAAAGCTACCTTTGCGGTGAATAAATGCGTTTGTGTGTTTTTGGCTATTGTGGTAAGCTAATATAATTCTATATTGTGTTTTCGCTAAAACACTTAAAAAATCTGAAATATTGGCTGGATTCACAAAGATTTTATCTTTCATTTGTCTGTACACCATGTATTTTTCATAAATGTTTTATGATGAGTATTTATGTATTTCACGTTGCTCTCTATAATTATCTGGCTGCTTTGGTGCTATTTTTGATGGTAGCTGCAATGTAAAACTATGATTTATACCTCAAATATGCACATTTTCGAACAAAAACATAAATGTATTGTATAACATGTTAAAGACTGTCATCTGATGAAGTTGTTTCTTGGTTAGTGACTAATTCTATCTCTATTTTGTCGGTTTTGTGAAAGCTACCTATGCGGTGGAAACATGGTGAAATATGCGGTTGTGTGTTTGCTATTGTGGTTAGCTAATAGAAATACATATTGTGTTGCGCTGTAAAACATTTTAAAAATCGGGAAATGATGGCTGGATTCACAAGATGTTTATCTTTCATTTGCTGTATTGGACTTGTGATTTCATGAAAATTATATTATATAGATATCCCTGTCCGTTAGGCTAGGCTATGCTAGTCATCTTTTTTGATGAGGAGGATCCCGAATCCGGGAGAGAGAAGCGGTAGAGGTTTAACCTCTAATTCCTCCCAACCCGGATCCGGGAGCACCCCCCACAGTAAAAGCTGACTAGCATAGCCTAGCATAGCATCACAAGTAAATACTAGCATCTAAATATCATTAAATCACAAGTCCAAGACACCAGATGAAAGATACACATCTTGTGAATCCAGCCATCATTTCTGATTTTTAAAATGTTTTACAGGGAAGACACAATATTTAATCTATTAGCTAACCACGTTAGCAAAAGACACCACTTTTTTTACTCCACCAGTTTTTTACTCCATCAGTAGCTATCACAAATTCGACCAAATAAAGAATATATATAGCCACTAACCAAGAAACAACTTCATAAGATGACAGTCTGATAACATATTTATTGTAAGCATATGTTTTTTTAGAAATATTTGCATATTTCAGGTATAAATCACAGTTCTACATTGCAGCTGCAATCTGAAATAGTGCCGAAGCGCCAGAATAATTACAGAGACCAACGTCAAATACCTAATTACTCATCTTAAAACATTTCTGAAAAATACACAGCGTACAGCAAATGAAAAGCCCAACATCTTGTGAATCCAGCCAATATGTCAGATTTTTTAAGTGTTTTACAGCGAAAACACAATATAGCATTATATAGCTTAGCACAATAGCCAGAAACACAAGCAATTTACCAGCAGCACAGGTAGCGATCGTACAATACAGCAAAGATATATAATTTGGACTAACCTTGATATACTTCATCAGATGACAGTCCTGTAACATCATATTACACAATGCATATAGGTTTTGTTCGAAAATGTGCATATTTAGCAGCACAAATCGTTATACAATGTGATCAGTGGCAACAGGTCATGCATTCTGGCCGGCGCCATCTTGGAAAGGCACCTAATCTAATCAATAAATAATCGTAAACTTGACTAAAAAATACAGGTTGGACACAAATGAAAGATGCATTAGTTATTAATGCAACCGCTGAGTTAGATTTTTAAAATTAACGTTACTAGAACATACAGTGTGCGTTACAGCCAGACTAGTGCCGGCAATAATGGCGGACAAATCCGTTACATTTTTCCACATAAATACGGAATAACATCATAAATAGCTCTTACTTTTGGATGAGCTTCCATCAGAATCTTGGCAAGTGGTCCTTTGTCCAAAAGAATCGTTGCTTCGTTGTAAAACGTCGTCTCAACTTCGGAATTAGCAGCTAACAATAGCTATGTGGCCACAACATGCCCAAATGTTCAAAACGCATACTAGAAATTCCGAAAATACAATATACTCGCATAAAACTGATATAACTCGGTTTAAAATAACTTCGTTATGATGTTTCTAACACCTATATCGAATTAAATTACAGACGGATATATCTAAGGTCGATAACTGAGCGTTTCAAAATGCCATCCTGAGGTCTTGCTTTTGCGCAATGACGAACGTCGAAAAGAGAGCTCCCTTCGTTCCTTGGCCTTTTATAAGCTCTGAGAACTATGTAGAAACTCCATTCCACTTCTCATTGGTTACTGACATCCAGGGAAAGGCGGGTGCAGTTCATGTCGACCCATAGGATACATACAGAGCTTTTAAACTGATCTGAGAACAGAGCCTCGTTTTCAGACTTCGCAGTTCCTGTCATGAATTTCGCTGCAGAATGAGTTCTGTTTCACCCACAGACATAATTCAACGGTTTTAGAAACTAGAGATTGTTTTCTATCCAATAGTATAATAATATGCATATTGTACGAGCAAGAATTGAGTACGAGGCAGTTTAATTTGGGAACGATAATATTCAAGTTGAAACAGCACCCTCTGTAGTGTCAAGAGGTTAAAGTAAGGGTTCAAGTTTGGAATAGGCTTAAACAAAAATATCACAAACAACTTTCTATCGCTGGATTCAACTATGCAACGTTTGGAATCAGAGGCAGATGCTTACGCCCATCCGCCATCCCATCGACAACTTCCTAGCAAAACCCAAACTACATTAAGGGACTGCTCACTGTTGTCCCTAGTGGCCGGTTTCCATGTCATCAGACATGGATGGATGTCGAATACTGACTTATATCGTTGGGTGACCTGCCTGCTCTGTCACATGTACAAGGGAAAGACCACGTCCAGATGGGAAACTAGGGGCAACACACTGTCCTTATCTAAAACAGTCAAACGCCACCGGGGTTACTATCTCACAGGTTGTATGTTTGTGTATATTGTGTGAAAGAGAGAATATGCCTATCCCAGAACCCCCCCTTCCACACTTATTGCAATTTGAGGAGTGACTTTTACAAGATCAGATGTAAGTGGAGGAGTGGTTTGACCGTGTGAGGTCGGGGAGGGCTACTGAGTGGTGTTGAGGTTAGCAACAGGGTTATGGAGCAGGGAGCTACAGGGAGGTTGAGCCCATCTCACTGCCTAATGGTCGTAACAGAGAGATGAGGTAGAGGCCAATGCTTATACAGTAACCATGACAACCATGGTTTCAGGATAGCGACTGTTTGGAGGTTCGTCTCATTCTGTTTGGCTTGTAGTCAGATMTTGTGATATTGTGCGTGGGGTGTGTGTGTGTTGATATGTTTTATAATCCAATTTGCCATTAAAGCATTTTGATGGAGGCAAGGCTTTCTATGCATCAAACATTATTTATGTAACCATCATGATGGACTCTGACGTGTGTATGTGTTTGTGTGTGTGCTTGCCAAAAACAGGTTCTGAGACTCCAGGCCACCACACAGACAATGTTTTTCTTTTTTTTCTTCAAATTTTTATTACCCCTTTTTCCCCCAAWTTTGTGGTATCCAATTGGTAGTAGTTACAGTCTTGTCTCATTGCTGCAACTCCCGTATGGACTCGGGAGAGGCGAAGGTCGATATCCATGCGTCCTCCGAAACACAACCCAACCTAGCCGCACTGCTTCTTGACACAACGCACATCCAACCCAGCCGCAACCAATGTGTCGGAGGAAACACCGTACACCTGGCGACCTGGTCAGCGTGCACTGCGCCCGGCCCACCACAGGAGTCGCTAGTGCACGATGAGACAAGGATATCCCTGCCGGCCAAACCCTCCCTAACCCGTACGACGCTGGGCCAATTGTGCGTCGCCCCATGGACCTCCCGGTCGCGGGCGGCTGCGACAGAGCCTGGGCTCGAACCCAGAGTCTGGTGGCAAAGCCTTAGACCACTGCGCCACCCCGGGGGGCCCACGCAGACAATGTTATACAGGTTTCAAGGGGTTTAAATGAACAAAGCTCAGGGTTCACACCATTCACACCAACCACATGTTCAGTCCCAGAGATAGTCCATGCTACTGGAGGGTTGTTAAGATGGCCATCTCCGCCACCCGTCGGTTTCTCATCTGTTGTTGGTGCGTTTGTTCATTCGGCATTTGTACCTCGTCGTCTGTTGTCATCAAGCGTCAGTGTAACCCAGCCCATGGACCGGTCCAGTGCAGGCCAGAGGGGGAGAGGAAAACATGCATGAGCAGAAAGCCATTCTGAGCAGCCGTATTCGACCACACTGACACTTGTATGGTCCCCCTCTGGTTTCAAAGTCATCGGCGGCCGGGTAGCACAACAGCAGTTCGACGTGGTCTTCTTCCTCCAGCAGCAGCCGGAAGTGAGCTCAGGTAGCTCGTTAGTCAATCCAGCCCAGGTGTGGCAGACCTGGTTCACCTCCCGTCTCCAAGGAGGCCAGTGAAGGGTGAGGAGTCTACTGTACAATAAAACAATTAGGAAACACAAGAGGGAGAAACACAGCAACGCATAGACGTGTATTTGTATTTATTATGGATCACCATTAGCTTCTGCTAAGGCAGCAGCTTCTCTTCCTGGTGTCTAAACAGAAAAAGAATAAAAATCGAATTAAACAGTACATCATATAGCATTATTACATCACTACAAAAGGTACCAGTCAAAAGTTTGGACACACCTACTAATTTCAGGGTTTTTCTTTATTTTTACTATGTTCTGCATTGTAGAATAATAGTGAAGACATCATATCTATGAAATAACACATATGGAATAATGTAGTAACCTGTAACGAGTGCGCTGAGAGTCGGGAAGCAAGTTCAGGGATTGAGTGTTTTAATAAATAAAAAATAAACAATGAACACGGAACACAAACAACGCACTGACATGAAAACAGAGTCAACAAGACCTGAGGAAAGAACCAAGGGGAGTGACAGATATAGGGGAGATAATCAAGGAGGTGATGGAGTCCAGGTGAGTGTCATGAGGCGCAGGTGCGCGAGACTATGGTGACAGGTGTGCGAGATAATCAGCAGCTTTTGTTACTTCTAGATTAGACTACTGCAATGCTCTACTTTCCGGCTACCCAGATAAAGCACTAAATAAACTTCAGTTAGTGCTAAATACGGCTGCTAGAATCCTGACTAGAACAAAATGGGTTGTGCCGTGGCGGAGATCTTTGTGGGCTATACTCAGCCTTGTCTCAGGATGGTAAGTTGGTGGTTGAAGWTATCCCTCTAGTGGTGTGGGGGCTGTGCTTTGGCAAAGTGGGCGGGGTTATATCCTTCCTGTTTGGCCCTGTCCAGGGGTATCATCGGATGGGGCCACAGTGTCTCCTGACCCCTCCTGTCTCAGCCTCCAGTATTTATGCTGCAGTAGTTTATGTGTCGGGGGGCTAGGGTCAGTTTGTTATATCTGGAGTACTTCTCCTGTCTTATCCGGTGTCCTGTGTGAATTTAAGTATGCTCTCTCTAATTCTCTCTTTTTCTCTCTCTTGGAGGACCTGAGCCCTAGGACCATGCCTCAGGACTACCTGGCATGATGACTCCCTGCTGTCCCCAGTCCACCTGGCCGTGCTGCTGCTCCAGTTTCAACTGTTCTGCCTGTGGCTATGGAACCCTGACCTGTTCACCGGACGTGCTACCTGTCCCAGACCTGCTGTTTTCAACTCTCTAGAGACAGCAGGAGCGGTAGAGATACTCTTAATGATCGGCTATGAAAAGCCAACTGACATTTACTCCTGAGGTGCTGACTTGRTGCACCCTCGACAACTACTGTGATTATTATTATTTGACCATGCTGGTCATTTATGAAGATTTGAACATCTTGGCCATGTTCTGTTATAATCTCCACCCGGCACAACCAGAAGAGGACTGGCCACCCCTCATAGCCTGGTTCCTCTCTAGGTTTCTTCCTAGATTTTGGCCTTTCTAGGGAGTTTTTCCTAGCCACCGTGCTTCTACACCTGCATTGCCTGCTGTTTGGGGTTTTAGGCTGGGTTTCTGTACAGCACTTTGAGATATCAGCTGATGTAAGAAGGGCTATATAAATAAATTTGATTTGATTTGATGACATAGAGGCCTGAGAGGGAGTATACGTGACAGTACCCCCTCCCGGACGTGCGGCCTCAGCCGCAGGACGCCGTCAAAGGGGATGAACAGGGGGATCAGGAGTGGACCAGTCACCTCTGCTGATGCGCGAAAACCTGTCACGCCAGCTGAGGCATGGGAAGCTGCCGAGTCAGCTGGGGCGCGGGAACCTGACAGATCGGTTGAGGCAGGGGAGCCTGGCGATCCAGCTAAGGCATGAAATCCCGACGTGCCGGCTGAGGCAGGGGAACCTGGCGATCTGGCTGAGGCATGAAAGCCAGACTAGCCGACTAGGGAAGCTTGGTGATCTGGTTGAGGCATGAGAGCCTGTAGCAGATCCCGGACCCGGCGTCATTTCTCTGACACAATTTTTTTTTTTTTAAACACTCTCAGAGTACAGAAACAGGCAAGGGTCAAAACCGGGAGGACTAGAAAAAGGAGAATAGCAAAAGTAGTATGGGAAAAACAGCCTGGTTGACTTGACTAAACGTACAAGATGAACTGGCATAGAGAGACAGGAAACACAGGGATAAATACACTGGGGAAAATAAGCAGCACCTGGAGGGGGTGGAGACAATTACAGGAACAGGTGAAACAGATCAGGGCGTGACAACAACAACAAAAAGTACAACAACAAATAAACACATGGGCTGGTACGTTAACCTTTCTAGGACACACGTTCCGCTAGCGGAACCCCCCCACAACATTCCGCTGAAAAGGCAGCGCGGGAAATTCAAAAATATTTTTTAGAAATATTTAACTTTCACACATTAACAAGTCCAATACAGCAAATGAAAGATAAACATCTTGTTAATCTACCCATCGTGTCCGATTTAAAAAAATGTTTTACAGCGAAAACACAACATATATTTATGTTAGATCACCGCCAAGTCCAAAAAACACAGCCGGTTTTCCCAGCCAAAGATAGAGACACAAAAAGCAGAAATAGAGATAAAATTAATCACTAACCTTTGATGATCTTCATCAGATGACACTCATAGGACATCATGTTACACAATACATGTATGTTTTGTTGATAATGTGCATATTTATATCGAAAAACCTCAGTTTACATTGGCGCCATGTTCAGAAATGCCTCCAAAATATCCGGAGAAATTGCAGAGAGCCACATCAAATAACGGGAAATACTCATTATAAACTTTGATGAAAGATACATGTTTTACTTAGAATTAAAGATACACTTGTCTTAATGCAACCACTGTGTCAGATTTCAAAAAAACTTTACGGAAAAAGCACACCATGCAATAATCTGAGACGGCGCTCAGAAATACYCAACATTTCTCCACCATGTTGGAGTCAACAGAAATACGAAATTACATCATAAATATTCCCTTACCTTTGATGATCTTCATCAGAATGCACTCCCAGGAATCCTAGTTCCACAATAAATTGTTGTTTTGTTCGATAATGTCAAATATTTATGTCCAAGTAGCTACTTTTGCTAGCACGTTTAGTTCACATGTCCAAACGCTGGCGCCGGTCCAGGCGAACTCGGACGAAAACTTCAAAAAGTTATATTCCAGGTCGAATAAACTGGTCAAACTAAGTAGAGAATCAATCTTCAGGATGTTGTTATCATATATATCCAATAACGTTCCAACTGGAGCCTTRCTTTTTGTCTACAGAAGTAATGGAACGCATGGCGATATCATGAGGAATGCGAGTGACCAGGAACTGGCATTCTGCCAGACCACTGACTCAAATTGCTGCCATCCGGCACCACATCACACTAGAGGCTTGATTCAACGTTCTACAGACTGTTGACATCTAGTGGAAGGCGTAGGAAGTGCGAACAGATCCATATCTTACTGGGATGTGAATAGGCGATGAGTTGAAAATTAACCAGCCTCAGAATTTCCACTTCCTATTTGGAAGTTTGCCTGCCATATGAGTTCTGTTATACTCACAGACATAATTCAAACAGTTTTAGAAACTTCAGAGTGTTTTCTATCCAATAGTAAGGCAGGAAGCAGTTCACTATGGGCATGCTATTCATCCAAAGTGAAAATGCTGCCCCCTATCCCTAAAAAGTTAAAGGGAAAATATAAGGCAACATGTGACATGTGTGATAGAGGGAGACAGTTGAATACATTAACACATAGAAACATCAATACTGGGATTTTGTTTCAGGCATACCCTGTAACCACAGTGGGTAATATCAGTGAAGGACAATGCCAATTACCATCTATCTTCATCCATCAAACTTCACTGTGGCCTTTAGGCAGAAATACTGTACATATACAGTTATAGTCACAATGCAGTTTCACAACATTGTATTGACATTTGTCATGTTTCCTAAGTTGACACTGTGTCTCGGATCAGACAACACATTGTCGTGACGTTGTATTGATTAATGTGACGACTGCTGCTCGTCGAATGATTAACGGTTTATAATTACGTGATTAAATTAATCAGGCAATTATTAACTCATTAACCTGGGGCACCATGGGAAAGTCTTTGCTTTATTGAGTTTCTATTTCCCAAATTAACTCAAAGAATGTCAAAATATAAATTTTACAACAGTCGCTAATGTAACTGGTGGCAGCGAAATCAGACGCAGGAGAGCAGAACTGGCTAATAACCGGAGCAGTTTAATATATATATATATAACCACCGGCATCCAGAATTATAAAGAATTTATATTCAAAACCTGTCGCGAACCAGACAACAATGTGCACAAGCACTTACAACAAACAATACCACACAAAGACATGGGGGGAACAGAGGGTTAAATACACAACACGTAATGATGGAATGAAAACCAGGTGTGTGTGGAAAACAAGACAAAACAAATGGAAAATTAAAAATGGATCGGCGATGGCTAGAAGACCGGTGACGTCGACCGCCGAACACCGCCAGAACAAGGAGAGGAGTCTCACCAAATAAGATGATTTATTTGCTAACAAGCTAAAATTGTAATATAAGATACAGGCTATTGATTTGAACTTAGCGTGCCAACACAATATGACACGTGTTACACAAAATGGGGATTTCAATAAGCTATGCTTTTTTTAACCCTAACCGCCGCTCTTATGGGTCAGAATATAAGGATGTAATTACGTGTTGAAGCTCTCCGACGGGTTGTCTCTGCYTGGACTGGATTACGACTTCTCTGATGACGGACCGTCTTCGGTTACCGTGTGTAACTCTCTGTTTCTCCTCACGATGTCAGTGTCCTTTGTCTTAGTGGTCTGTTTTCTCACCCTTGTTCTGAAAGGGGTCTTTTGAGAACAGCCAGCCCTGTAGCTCAGGGCTCACAGTGTAGGAATGCAGTATAGACACATGATTCGATGGAGAGTGGTGACTGGGTGGTCCTGCTTGAATTCAACTTCTTAGACACAGCTACTCATCTGTAGCATAGATAGATAARWTTTTTTATTTAGCTAGGCAAGTCAGTTAAGAACAAATTCTTATTTACAATGACAGCCTAGGAACAGTGGGTTTACTGCCTTGTTCACGGGCAGAATGAGAGATTTTTACCTTGTCAATGTGGGGATTTGATCTTGCAACCTTTTGGTTACAAGTCCAAAGTTCTAACCACTAGGCTACATGCCGCCCCAAAAGGTTAAAAGGTTCCTTTGTCTTCAACCTGGTGTTGCGTTTTGGGTTTGGGATTTTACTCAGATCCAATTTAGACAACTAACTTCACATTTCATCTTTACAAAAACATTCTCTTTGATCTAGATATTTTCTACACAATGTATAATATGCAAACAGTAGTAAATAGTAGGGAAACTCTTAAAGTTACAATGTTTTCGTTATAACATCGTCCTTTAACTTTTAATAACATAACAAAAACAACATTAATTTTCGTATTCCATCTTTTGTCATTACCACCATTGTGGCTGACGAAACCTATTGTCCCAAAGTCCATTTATTGCATGTTAKTGTTCTGAGTCCGGTTCTCCATAGTGAGAGGACAAAATAATTTTGTCTGCTGCCTTAGATTTACAATGGGTGTGAGGTGTCATAAACCCCCCCCATCTCTATACCTCTCAATCTCTTCCCCTCTGCTGGGTGTGAGAGATCTCTCTGTAGGATTGTGTTCGACGGTAACCTGACCCAAGCAGGCCAGTCATGACAACATGTAAAAACCCAAGACTGCTTTGCAAACATTGTACACTACATTCTGTTGTGGTCAAGTGATTCTAAACAGGGTTTAGCCTAGAGGTAACCATCAGTCACTCACATTGACCGGTACTTCCGCCAGCATGTTCTCTTGCACCAAAGAGTTGCTCCTATTCAAGTTAGGATATTTCACCTTGTCTTGCTGCAAAGCCTCAGATATTGTGCATTATTACTTCATGAACAAACTCAAAACTGGTGACCTAACGTAGGGTCATCATTTAAAAAAAACTGAGATTGTCGTATCTGTCTTCAATGTGTTCATGACAGGTGTTAGCATTATGAGTTAGGCAATACATTCCTTCTCTGTTGGTACTCTATATTTAAGCAATAAGGCCTGAGGGGTGTGGTATATGGCCAAAATACCACGGCTAAGGGCTGTTCTCCAGCACGATGCAATGAGGAGTGCCTGAATATAGCCCTTAGTCGTGGTATATTGGCCATATACCACAAACCTCCGAGGTGTCTTATTGCTATTATAAACTGGTTACCAATGTAATTAGAGCAGTAAAAATAAATGTTTTGACAGACAATAATTCTATTCTGAATAAAAATACTATTCTGTATGTATTCTAGTCTCAACTATATTCCTGTAGTAAAATGGAGGGATCTATGGCAGGTTGCTGTGACCAACTTTCCTGTGTCTGTCTGGAAGTCCATATGCTGTGACATGTCTCCTGTCCTCAGATTGGCTGAGGCCTGTCGGGGGAGTCTGATTGGCTGAGGCCTGTCGGGGGAGTCTGATTGGCTGGGGCCTGTTGGGGGAGTCAGTACGGGTCAGCGACGAATCAGTGGGGACTGGCACTATTTCCATCCTCACTTTGAGGAGTAGAAGAGAGCCTGAGGGACCGCACAGGCGCCACACACACGCACGCACGCCAGCACGCACGCACGCACGCACGCACGCACGCACGCACGCACGCACGCACGCACGCACGCACGCACGCACACACACACACACACACACACACACACACACACACACACACACACACACACACACACACACACACACACACACACACACACACACACACACACACACACACACACACACCACACACAGATGTATAGAGAGAGTGAGATCCAATGGGCCTGGGGGGCAGGAATATTAGTTCCACTGTGTGGTATGTAGAGAAGTGTTATTTAACCGGCACATGGAGACCGGGGGATCAAATTTGAATTTGGACTAAGGAAATCAAATCAAATCAATGTTTATTTGTCACGTGCGCCAAATAGAACAGGTGTAGACCTTACAGTGAAATGCTTACTTACAGGCTCTAACCAACAGTGCAAAAAAGGTATTAGGTGAACAATACTTATGTAAAGAAATAAAAACAACAGTAAAAAGACAGTGAAAAATAACAGTAGCGAGGCTATATACAGTAGCGAGCCCGGTTAGCCAATGTGCGGAGGCACTGGTTGGTCGGGCCAKTTGAGGTAGTATGTACATTAATGTATAGTTAAAGTGACTATGCATATATGATAAACAGAGAGTAGCAGCAGCGTAAAAGAGGGGTTGGGGGAGGGGCACACAATGCAAATAGTCCGGGTAGCCATTTGATTACCTGTTCAGGAGTCTTATGGCTTGGGGGTAAAAACTGTTGAGAAGCCTTTTTGTCCTAGACTTGGCATTCCGGTACCGCTTGCTATGCGGTAGTAGAGTGAACAGTCTATGACTGGGGTGGTTGGGGTCTTTGACAATTTTTAGGGCCTTCCTCTGACACCGCCTGGTGTAGAGGTCCTGGATGGCAGGCAGCTAAGCCCCAGAGATGTACTGGGCTGTACGCACTACCCTCTGTAGTGCCTTGCGGTCGGAGGCCATTGCCGTACCAGGCAGTGATGCAACCAGTCAGGAGGCTCTCGATGTTGCAGCTGTAGAACCTTTTGAGGATCTGAGGACCCTTGCCAAATCTTTTTAGATTCCTGAGGGGGAATAGGCTTTGTCGTGCKCTCTTCACAACTGTCTTGGTGTGTTTGGACCATTCTAGTTTGTTGGTGATGTGGACACCAAGGAACTTGAAGCCCTCAACCTGCTCCACTACAGCCCCGTCGATGAGAATGGGGACGTGCTCGGTGCTCCTTTTCCTGTAGTTCACAATCATCTCCTTAGTCTTGGTTACGTTGAGGGATAGGTTGTTATTCTTGCACCACCCGGCCAGGTCTCTGACCTCCTCCCTATTGGCTGTCTCYTCGTTGTTGGTGATCAGGCCTACCACTGTTGTGTCATCTGCAAACTTAATGATGGTGTTGGAGTCGTGCCTGGCCATGCAGTTGTGGGTGAACAGGGAGTACAGGAGGGGACTGAGCACGCACCCCTGGGGGGCTCCAGTGTTGAGGATGACCATGTTTACACATTATGTGCATACCAGTAGACCCATATTGAAAATATATTCTAGTCTCAATGTGACCGCCTGGTTCAGTACAGTGATGGATTAATGGATATATAACATTTTGAGGCACAAATGCCTGTTATTTGAACATCTTTAAATGTATCCCATGCTTACAGCCCTCGTAACTCCCTGTCCCTTAAACCCTATAAGTCTAAGCATCATAATCCCTTTATCCCCCGGTAAATGTATTTACTCTATCTCATCTGCGCCTGTTACCAATTAGACGGAGCCGTGTCAAACCTTGCCGAGAGGAGTGCTGGGGACTTAAGAAGAGGTAATTAACGAGCAAAAGTAAACTACCTCTGGTCCTGTGTCTCGTCTCCTCTCCTCTTCCCTCCTCTCATCTATTCTCCTCTCCTCTCAGTCAGACATACAACCCTTTTATGATCTGGCTAGTATCCATGTTATGACGTTTGGAGACAAGCTGTGAGGAGAAATCAAATCATTAGAATGGTAACATCTTATCTGTTTGATTAAAGGCAAACATGCAGCTAAATGTTAATCAAGTAAATAGCCATGAGGTACTCCAAACATCCACAGGGGATGGTAATAATGAGCAATGTTGCCTGAGACCTGTGATAACTCCCTAAACTAGTGCCTAGTCTTTAGCTTAGTAAAGGCACTTAGATGACTACTAGCATTTGGCCCATATGGAGATTGTTCCTGGCCTCTAATTGCCTTTTACCTTACCTGCTCTCTGTTGAATTTTCCTCCTCGTCCCCCCTGCGTCCTCCTCCTTTACCCTCCTGGTCCCCCCTCCTCTTTTACCCTCGTCCTCCTCCTCCTTTACCCTCCTTGTCCCGCCCCCTCCTCCTCCTTTACCCTCCTCCTCATCCTCGTCCTCCTCCTCTTCCTCCTCCTCCCCGTGACACCAGCTAAAGGTCTTGTTCGTCTACCATCTGACAGTGGGCAGAATCTCCTTTACTCAGGTGTTCTCTGGGTCACCTCTCAAACAAACACCTAGCCCTGCTGTAAGAAGATGGGGTCGATGCCAAATCAATAGAGCCTTGGAGCAAGTAACTAAAACTACAGCTGTGATGGCTGACACCATTACCAACCAGGTTTCTCACAAACATTTTGATTTGATTTGTCTGAATGACAAAATCTACCCTAAATACTGTGGATAAGTAAAGGTCATGCCATGGAAACATGTATTTTTCCATCGTTCTATATTTCATGAATCTCCATGTGTCTCCTGCTGGCTGATACAGATGGTGTTGTTGWCACTCTGTGATATTAGTTCATTTCTGCTGCTTAGCTCCAAATGGTTGTCTTCATTATTTATATCCATATTAGCAATTAACCATGACCTTATTAGAGATTAATTATATTCATTTGTTCATTCAGACATACTGAGTTCAATCGAGTAGAGACAATTGAATGAAAAACAAAGACGGAATGCAACATGACATTTTATTAAATAGTTTGGGGAATGGCCTTGTCTAAGAGGGAAGCCTTGTGCGAGGCTGCTGGCACTGAACCCCCCCCCCCCCCGCTGAGGGAAAGGAGTTCCAATGACAGTTTTGAAGGTTATTATAGCTGGTGGTGGTGGGGAGGTGTAGGGTTGTCCAAAACTGTTAATGAAAAACAGCAAGTGAGAGAACGAGGGTAAGTTAACATGTAAATACATCCCAACATTTATGCCACTTGGTTGAGAGAGAGGAAGGTGATAATTGCAAAGTGAGCCCATAGGTTAAACAGCAAGTGTGAGGAATGTGCATTAATGTGCCGTGCTTATAGGCTATATGGTAAGTAGGTGAATGACATTCCTCACATGGCTAATAGGAAAGAGGAGAAGCAACAAGACGCTATGCTGATGATGATATGTTTGTATTAATTTCCACTATGCCGTAGAATAGGAAAGTGAATTATGTTATGTTACTGGATGAAGTTAAAAGTGCATTCAAACCAGCCTTTCTGATTGAACTTTCCTAAACTACATACAGTGCATTCGGAAAGTATTCAGACCCTTGACTTTTTCCACTAAAATGTATTAAATATTTTTTTCCCATCATCAATCTACACACAATACCCCATAATAACTAAGCCAAAACAGGTTTTTAGAAATGTCTGCATATGTATTAAAAATAAAAAACTGAAATACCTTATTTACAAAAAGTATTCAGACCATTTGCTATGAGACTCAAAATTGAGCTCAGGTGCGTCCTGTTTCTATTGATCATCCTTGAGATGTTTCTACAACTTGATTGGAGTCCAGCTGTTGTAAATTCTATTAATTGGATTTGGAAAGGCACACACCTGTCTATATAATGTCCCACAGTTGGCAGTGCAAGTCAGAGCAAGAACCAAGCCATGTTGTTGAAGGCATTGTATGTAGAGCGCCTAGACAGGATTGTGTCGAGGCACAGATCTGGGGAAGGGGTACCAAAAAATTTCTGCCAGCATTGAAGGTCCGCAAGAACACAGTGGCTTCCATCATTCTTAAATGGAAGAACTTGGCCAGCATCCCTATGGTGAAGCATGGTGGTGGCAGCATCCCTATGGTGAAGCATGGTGGTGGCAGCATCCCTATGGTGAAGCATGGTGGTGGCAGCATCCTTATGGTGAAGCATGGTGGTGGCACCATCCCTATGGTGAAGCATGGTGGTGGCAGCATCCCTATGGTGAAGCATGGTGGTGGCAGCATCATGCTGTGTGGATGTTTTACAGCGGCAGGAACTAGGAGACTAGTCAGGATCAAGAGAAAGATGAAAGAGAGATCCTTGATGAAAACCTGCTACAGAGAGCTCAGGACCTCAGACTGGGGCGAAGGTTCACTTTCCAACAGGACAACAACCCTAAGCACACAGCCAAGACAACGCAGGAGTGGCTTCGGGACAAGCCTCTGAATGTCCTTGAGTGAGTGGCCCAGTCAGTGCCKGGACTTGAACCCAATCGAACATCTCTGGAGAGACCTGAAAATAGCTGTGCAGCAACGCTCCCCATCCAACCTGACAGAGCTTGAGAGGATCTGCAGAGAAGAATTAGGAAACTCCCCAACTACAGGTGTGCCAAGCTTGTAGCGTCTTATTAACCAAGAAGAGTAGAGGCTGTAATCGCTTCAACAAAGTACTGCGTAAAGGGTCTGAATACTTATGTAAATGTTATATTTCCGTTTTTTTTTGCAAAAATGTTTTTGCTTTGTCATTATGGGGTATTGTGTGTAGATTGATGAGGGAAACAACAATGTAATCAGTTTTAGAATAAGGCTGTAATAAAATGTGGAAGAAGTCAAGGGGTCTGAATACTTTCCGAATGCACTGTACACATGCCACCCCCTACTTCATATCTCAACCGTTCTTCTTTAGCTGTGTAATAATTCATTTGCGGACTCTGTTTATRATGTGATTAATTCCATCCCCACAGGGCTCCTGCTCAATATGCTTTTCAGATATAAAGTCAAAGGAAAGAAAATGGCCTCAGTACCAGTACTTGTACCTTTGTGTCTCACTGAAACAAGCCCATTATTAAAGTCCGTCTGCAGTAGTGACCACAGCAGACAGAGCAGAGCCCAGCCTCCAGTCATAGTATGTTAATGSAGGCAGCACTCCAGAGGCAGAGTTGGACTGTATTCAGAGTAAACTAATCCATTCCTTAATGATATGTAATCTGCTTTGCTCTGTGGCATATGTGATTGTTTGCTAACCTCACATTGTTCCCCSGTAAAAAGGCCTGTTCTGGTCGTGACTTATTAGGAAGGGGAAGGGTTTGGCTTCGGGGAATAGCTACAATAAAGCCTTGTCTTCYTAAAAAAGGCAAGCATTAAAAGCTGCTCCCAAAGTCATTAGAAAACAGCCTTGAATTGAATCTGTAGTCAGTTAAAGAATGCCCAGTTTAGATGGTGAACACGTCTGGAGCAGTGTAGGTGGTCAAAACATTAGGAACACCTGCTCTTTCCATCACCTGTTAAATCCACTTCAACAAGGGGACGGGGCTACCCAATATTCGGAAGTGTATGTGATTTGTTAAAGCATTAAGACTATTTAGGATCCTTCTCACTTCATCAACATTACTTTTGAAGATAAAATACACGTCTTATTAGGGACATTATACCAGTAGATCAATATGCGATGTTTCTTCATAATTTTCCTCACAAACTACCAATAAAAGACAACTCTTTCACTGACAACATGATCTGRCCTAGTGTTCTGGAAACTTCTGTATGAAAATGGTTTAACAAAAACTATTCTATTAACTCTAATGTGGTTTAGTCAAAAAAGGAAAGATATTCAATAGTTGTACTGTGCTTGAGCTGACAACTGTTGAATAGCTTTTAAAGAATAAAGAAATGTGAGAGGTTTACTACTGAAGAGTCTTTATGAAAACACACTGCCTATCTGTGTGCTTATTAGCCTGTGCTGTGTGTGTGTTATAGCCTTATGAATCAGACAAGTTTGCTTAGAGAAGTGATAAATAACTCCATATCAAAGATGCTTGTTATCCCTGTCTGGAAGGCATATTCTAATCTCTCTTCTCTCTCTCTCTCTCTCTCTCTCTCTCTCTCTCTCTCTCTCTCTCTCTTCTCTCTTCTCTCTCTCTCTCTCTCTCTCTTTCTCTTCTCTTTCCTTTCTCTCTTCTCTTTCTCTTTCTTCTCTCCACTCCCTCTCTCTCACTCCCTCTCGCACGCACGCACGCACACACACAATACACCTTTCTCTCTCTCTATCATCACTCTCATCTCTCTCTTCTCTCTATTTCTTCTCTCTCTCAATCTCTCAGTTCAATTCAAAAGGCTTTCTCACTCTCTCAGTAGCATTAGAGATAGGAGACTCTTTCCACTACACTATGATGACACAAACTAGATCCAGGGAGAGATACTTGTGTAAAGAGACGGATGCAATTCAAATCTCTCTTTAAGAAATTACATCTACACTACATACCCCCTCTGAGTGGTACAGGGTAAAGACAACCTCTCTCCCACACCACATGTCCCTGCAAGAATTACCTTAATTACCTTAATACCAATGGACAGAATTTTTGTTTCTGTTAGCCAAATTGAGAATTAAAGGCTTTTAAAATATCCACACATTTGTGAATCGTTGCATTAATCAAGTGCAACACTATGTGCAATATGGTTTAGATGGTCCTGTATATTTGAATTGCTATCCTTATTTTGTTAGTCTATATACTATGGTATTTACAGTATGCTAATAGCTGCACTCACACATGAAACAGGAATGTGGCATTGGCCTCACCACACCCAGGCTAGTGTAAACAGAAAAGTGTCAAATCTGATGTTGAAGAAAGATAGAATCTCACGAGACATACTGTATTTTACTAATGTAAATCCACCCTAAGGAGTGTCACGCCCTGGCCTTAGTATTATTTGTTTTCTTATTATTATAGTTAGGTCAGGGTGTGACATGGGGTATGTGTGTGTTTTGGGTTGGTGTGTTGAGTGTATGGTTAATTGTATGTCTTATGGTATGAGTGTAGGTGTTTAGGAAAGTCTATGGTTGCCTGATTTGGTTCTCAATCAGAGACAGCTGGTTATTGTGCTGCTGATTGGGAGCCATATTTAAGGTAGCCATAGCTTTAGGTGTTTGTGGGTAATTGTCTATTTGAACGTTTGTAGCCTGTGTGTGTGCACTACGTTTATAGCTTCACGGTCGTGTTGTTTGTATAGTTTGTATAAGTGTTTCGTTTCGTGTTTCATCTTCGTCGTTCTAATAAAAGAAGATGTATATCATATCCCGCTGCGCCTTGGTCCGTCTCTCCTCCACACGATCGTGACAGGAATTACCCAACCAAACACAGACAAGCAGCGCGTGATCAGTGGCAACAGGAGCAAGGAACAAAGGATTCATGGACATGGGAGGAGATTTTGGATGGAAAGGGACCTTGGCACAACCGGGAGAATATCGCCTCCCTCGTGAAAGCTGGAGGCAGCGAAAGCCGAGAGGAGCGATATGAGGAGGCAGCACGGAGGCAAGGCTGGAAGCCCGCAAGTACAACCCAAAAATTTCTTTTGGGGGGGGCTTAGAGGTAGTTGGCCGAGGGCAGGTAGGAGACCTGCGCCCACTTCCCAGGCTAACCGTGGAGAGCGGGAGTACGGGCGGGACACCGTGTTACGCAGTAGAGCGCACGGTGTCTCCTGTACGTGTTCATAGCCCGGTTCGGGTATTCCACCTCCCCGCACTGGTAGGGCTAGATTGGGCATTGAGCCAGGTGCCATGAAGCCGGCTCAACGCGTCTGGTCTCCAGTGCGTCTCCTCGGGCCGGCTTACATGGCACCAGCCTTACGCCATGGTGTCCCCGTGGCCTACATAGCCCGGTGCGGGTTATTCCACCTCCCCGCACTGGGCGGGCGACGGACCATTCAACCAGGTAAGGTTGGGCAGGCTCGGTGCTCAAGGGAGTCAGCTACGCCTGCACGGTCCGGTATTTCCGGCGCCACCTCCCAGTCCAGTCCACCAGTGCCTACACCACGCACCAGGCTTCCAGTGTGTCTCCAGAGCCCTGTTCCTCCTCCACGCACTCGTCCAATGGTGTGGTGCTCCCGCCCATTACCACCGGTGCCTACGCCACGCACCAAGTCTCCTGTGCGTCTCCAAAGTCCTGTGCATCCTGTTGCTGCTCCCCGCACTAGCCTTGAAGTGCGTGTCCCCAGCCCCCGTACCACCAGTGCCGGCACCACGCACTAGCCTAATGTGCGTATCCAGGGTCCAGTATGCCCTGTTCCTTCTCCCCGCACTAGCCTTGAGATGCGTGTCTCCAGCCCGGTACCACCAGTCCGCACCACGCACCAGGCCTCAGTGCGCCTCATCGGCCAGAGCCATCCGTCGCCCCAGTGCCATCTGAGCCATCCGTCTCCCCAGCGCCATCTGAGCCATCCTGCTCTCCCAGCGCCTCCGTCTCCCCAGCGCCATCTGAGCCACCCCTCCCCAGCGCCATCTGAGCCATCCGTCTGCCCAGTGCCGTCTGAGCCATCCGTCTGCCCAGTGCCGTCTGAGCCATCCGTCTGTCCCGAGCCATTAGAGCCGCCTGTCTGTCCGAGCCGTCAGAGCCGTTCGTTAGTTTTTTATTTTTTTTTTTTTTTTTTTTTTTTTCAGGGGGAAAGGGCTTTGGGGCTAGAAGAGGGGAACAAAAAGGGCCCACCATTCCGGATCAGACCCAGGAATTCGCTTTTTATGCCCCAGGGGAGGGCCCGGGCGGCCAAACCAGAGTGCTGATGAGTCTTGCCAGAGCCGGTCCAAACCAACAGGATCTGCACAGATTGTGGCTCTGGTGTCTCCAACCAGACAGGATACATGCCAATGCCCAGGCTAACCAGACAAGAATTCTGATCTCTCTCGTTGATGTGTTATGATGCTGCAATGTGTGTGCTGATTTTATCCCTTCTCTCC
>NW_019942812.1:258684-261414 GCF_002910315.2 Salvelinus sp. IW2-2015
ACACCCCCGACTCTCCATCCCTAACGGCAACTTACATCTAGGTCCCGAGCCATTAGAGCCGCCTGTCTGTCCCGAGCCGTCAGAGCCGTTCGTTAGTCAGGAGCTGCTAGAGCCATTCGTCAGACAGGATCGTGCCAAGCCGCACAGACAGGATCTGCCAGAGCCGCCAACCAGACAGGATCTGCCAGAGCGCGCCAACCAGACAGGATCTGCCAGAGCCGCCAACCAGACAGGATCTGCCAGAGCCGCCAACCAGACAGGATCTGCCAGAGCCGCCAACCAGACAGGATCTGCCAGAGCCGCCAACCAGACAGGATCTGCCAGAGCCGCCAGCGAGCCATGAGCGTCCAGAGCCGTCAGCCTGCCATGAGCGTCCAGAGCCGTCAGCCTGCCATGAGCGTCCAGAGCCGTCAGCCTGCCATGAGCGTCCAGAGCCGTCAGCCTGCCATGAGCGTCCAGAGCCGTCAGCCAGCCATGAGCATCCAGAGCCGTCAGCCAGCCATGAGCGTCCAGAGCGTCGCCAGCCATGGGCAGCCAGAGTCGCCCGCAGCCATGGGCAGCCAGAGTCGCCCGCCAGCCATGGGCAGCCAGAGTCGCCCGCCAGCCATGGGCAGCCAGAGCCCGCCAGCCATGGGCAGCCAGAGTCGCCGCCAGCCATGGGCAGCCAGAGTCGCCCGCCAGCCATGGGCAGCCAGAGTCGCCCGCCAGCCATGGGCAGCCAGAGTCGCCCGCCAGCCATGGGCAGCCAGAGTCGCCCGCCAGCCATGAGCAGCCAGAGTCGCCAGTCAGCCGGGATCGGCTGACTCCGCCAGTCAGCCAGGATCTACTAGAGACACCGAAGCGGATATTGACAATGCTGGAGTGGGGCCACGTCCCGCACCCGAGCCGCCGCATATTAGGGCCCACCCCGGACCCTCCCTTTATATGTCAGGTTTTGCGGCCGGAGTCCGCACCTTTTGGGGGTACTGTCACGCCCTGGCCTTAGTATTATTTGTTTTCTTTATTATTTTAGTTAGGTCAGGGTGTGACATGGGGTATGTGTGTGTTTTGGGGTATGGGTGTGTTTTGGGTGATTATATGGTATAGGGGGTGTTGGTTGTAGTGTATGGGTTTGTGTTGAGTGTATGTGTCTAGGTATGTCTATGGTTGAGTGTAGGTGTTTAGGAAAGTCTATGGTTGCCTGATTTGGTTCTCAATCAGAGACAGCTGGTTATTGTTGTCTCTGATTGGGAGCCATATTTAAGGTAGCCATAGGCTTTAGGTGTTTGTGGGTAATTGTCTATGTTGAACGTTTGTAGCCTGTGTGTGTGCACTACGTTTATAGCTTCACGGTCGTTTGTATAGTTTGTATAAGTGTTTCGTTTCGTGTTTCATCTTCGTCGTTCTAATAAAAGAAGATGTATTCATATCCCGCTGCGCCTTGGTCCGTCTCTCCTCCACACGATCGTGACAGGAGTAAATGCCAGACGGACAGACAGATATCTATTTATTTGAGGTATTTTTAGAGCCAAAAGTGGCCACTCAGATGTATCCCTTCCTGTCATAGGCTTCTCAACCTCTACACTTGCGTGTGTGTGTGTGTGTGTGTGTGTCTGTGTGTCTGTGGCGCTGTGTGCGAGTGAGTGTGTATGTTTGTGTTCTTTATGTAAGTAGCACCAGTCACAAAACAATTGAAAGTGCACCTGATCCACCTCCATTGTCAAATAGCCATGTCTTTTCCCCTTTCAATTTGAGGTAGCTGAAAACATCCAGTGTGGTTCAGCATCAGCTTCAGAGAGACCTGTCTAGTTCAGTATGTAGCCTACCTCGGGCACTCAGACTCCAACTCCAAGATAATCAAAATTAGTAGGAAGGTCATGTTCTGAATGTTAATTCCACGTCCTAGAATTACAGAGCGTAGTTGTCGGCTGTGTGATTCCTGCTGATTAGAGTTTCGCACACAGTCTTGTACAGCTAACCTTGTGGGGACACACAATTCAGTCCCATTTAAAATCCTATTTTCCCTAACCCCTAAACCTAACCCTAACCCGTTCTCTTACCTTTACCCTAACCCTAACCTTAACCCAAAAACCTAACCTAACCTTAACCATAAACCTAACCTTATCTCCTAACCCTAACCCTTTAATGTAATTCTAACTCTGACACGAATTCTAACCTTAACCCTAAACCCCCTAAAAATAGCATTTGACCTTGTGCGGACTAACAAAATGTCCCCAGTTGGTCAGATTTTTGTTTGTTTACTAGTCTTGTGGACACATACACACACACACACACAAACACGTCGTTTTGAACTTTGAAGTGTTTATAAATTGCTTTCAGACGATGACATATATTCTGTTAAGATTCAAGAAGTTACTTTTTTTGAATATTTGCAGAATATTCCCCAATAAGGTTTAGAAACATACACCTAATATGGCACCTAYTATTTCCTTCTGTGTGGCAGTCCAGCTTCTCTTGCACTAACATGATTTCCATATTTCGACCTATTCATCTCCATCCTTCATCTGGCCAGTGGAATACAGCACTCTGTACCTACAGCCAAGACACTCAAGATCCAAGGTGAGGTCTGTACAGGTGCATCAAAGCTGGGGACGAGAGATTGAAAAACAGCTTCTATCTCAACGCTATCAGATTGTTAAATAGCCATCACTAGCCGGCCTCCACCCAGTACGCTGCCCTGAACTTAGTCACTGTCACTAGCCGATTACCACCCGGTTATTCGTCTCTTCA
>NW_019942812.1:267452-281225 GCF_002910315.2 Salvelinus sp. IW2-2015
TCTAGAGGCTGCTGCCCTATGTACATAATATGGAACACTAGTCACTTTTATAATGGAACACTGGTCACTTTAATAATTTTTACAATCTGTTTTACCCATTTCATTGTACATGCAATCGGAAAGTATTCAGACCGCTTTACTTTTTTCTCATTTTGTTACGTTACAGCCTTAAACAAAAATGTATCAATTCATTATTTTAATCATCCATCTCCCATAATGACGAAGCGAAAACAGATTTTTTGAAATGTTGGAAAGTTTAATAATTAAAAATAATAATACCTTATTACATAAGTATTCAACCCTTTGCTATGAGACTCAAAATTGAGCTCAGGTGCATTCTTTTTCCAGAAGAATCTCAAATATAAACTATATTTTGATTTGTTTTACACTTTTTTGGTTACTACATAATTCCATATGTGTTATTTCATAGTGTTGATGTCTTCACTATTATTCAACAATGTAGAAAATAGTAAAAATAAAGAAAAAACATTGAATGAGTAGGTGTCCAAACTTTTGACTGTTACAGTARATATATTRATACTCCGGACTCCGACATTGCGCTCCTTAATATTTACTTTTTACTTTTAGATTTTTGTGTATTGTTGTGTATTGTTAGATATTACTGCACTGTTGGAGCTGAGAACACAAGCACTTTGTTACACCCACAATAACATCTGCTAAATAAACTCACTGTCAACTGTGTTTATTTTCAGCAAACTTAACATGTGTAAATATTTGTATGAACATAAGATTCAACAACTGAAACACAAACTGAACAAGTTCCACAGACATGTGACTAACAGAAATMGAATAATGTGTTCCTGAACAAAGAGGGGGTCAAAATCCACCTCCAAAAGCKACAGTCAGTATCTGGTGTGGCCACCAGCTGCATCTCCTCCTCACGGACTGCACCAGATTTGCCAGTTCTTGCTGTGAGATGTTACCCCACTCTTCCACCAAGGCACCTGCAAGTTCCCCGACATTTCAGGGAGGAATGGCCCTAGCCCTCACCCTCCGATCCAACAGGTCCCAGACGTGCTCAATGGGATTGCGATCCGGGCTCTTCACTGACCATGGCAGAACACTGACATTCCTGTCTTGCAGGAATTCACGCACAGAACGAGCAGTATGGCTGGTAGCATTGTCATGCTGGAGGGTCAAGTCAGGATGAGCCTGCAGGAAGGGTACCACATGAGGGAGGAGGATGTCTTCCCTGTAACGCACTGCATCGAGATTGCCTGCAATGATAACAAGCTCAATCCGATGATGCTGTGACACACCGCCCCAGACCATGACGGACTCTCCATCTCCAAATCGATCCCGCTCCAGAGTACAGGCCTCGGTGTAACGCTCATTCCTTCGATGATAAACGCGAATCCGACCATCACCCTTGGTGAGGCAAAATCGCGATTCGTCAGTGAAGAGCACTTTTTGCCAGTCCTGTCTGGTTCAGTGACGGTGGGTTTGTGCCCATAAGCGACGTTGTTGCCAGTGATGTCTGGTGAGGACCTGCCTTACAACAGGCCTACAAGCCNGAAACTGTGTTTAAACCCTTTACAATGAAGATCTGTGAAGGTATTTGGCTTTTTACGAGTTATCTTTGAAAGACAGGGTCCTGAAAAAGGAATGTTTCTTTTTTTGCTGAGTTTGTGTATGCGACTAATAAAATCTGATTTGATTTGAAATTCAACGTCCMTCCAGGTACCCTGGACATCGGGAGATGACTTAAAAACCTGCCACTTTGGGCAACGGTGAGCGCTAGTAGGCTTGCGGTTTGTGCATGGTGATMGTACATTTGCGTAAGCCGCGACCTCCGGCTCCGAGGGTCACGTTTTTAATCCTAGCGCTTCGCAATCTATTCCAAACCGAAATTTGAAGTTTTTGGACAGTTAAGCATCCTGAAGACTGACAATAATAGGCTAATGATGAACATCCTAGAAAGGCAGGCGTGCACTGGAGACCACTCCTGGGAACACTGCATCAGAATAGACAGGGAATTAATTAGACTTCTTTAGAGCTTTTCTATACCAAATTCAAATTCCTCGGAAAATCAATCATTTGTTTTCCGTTTGCTCACGACAAGTTTTACTGGAGCTGTCAAAGACCGTTGATTTAKCATTGGTGTGTGTGTGTGRGCGTGTGAGAGAGAGATGCTTAACAGAGAAGATTCCTCCCAGACAGGGATAACAAACCTATTTGATATGGAGTTATTGATTGCTTCTCTAAGCACACTTTTCTGATTCATAAGGCTTATACACAATCTCCCAGGTCACCCGTGATACAAGTCAGTATTCAACGTCCATTTATGTCTGAGGKCGTTGGGAGATAACATGGAAACCAACCACTAGGGGCAAGAGTGAYCACTGTTACTTTCAAGTAGGTTTTAGTTTTTCTAAGCTGTTGTGGTCGGGGGTGGCAGATTGGCAGATTGGCATAAGCAGCTGATTCTGAAGCTAAAGGTTGTAAATTCAAATCCACAATAGGAAGTTGTTTTGAAAATGTTGTTAAGCCTATCCCAAACCTTAACCATTCAGAGTTAATGCCTAACCTTAAGAATGTGGAGTTAATGCCTGAATTTGTCCCAAATGTTTAAAAAAATCTGAGTTAATCCTAAATTACAACTTAAAGACTTTGGAAATTTGACGTTTGGGAACAACTTGAAAATTTGACCTTTGAGAAACAGGATGGAATCGTATAATTCTGACGTGAGATTGTGAGACTGTAACACTGTAGTATGCCTACAGTTACATTCACACCGTTTTCAAATAGCAATAACACTTGAAACTATTTAGGCAATACCCATGTGTGATTAAAGGTGTGATCATTGAAAACATCTGTAATCAAATTGAATAAATGAAGAAACAATGTTTTAGCAGGCAATAGTTTTTACTGCGGAGTGAACAGGGGAACCCAAGAGCAGACTAAGACGAGGAGAACGGGAAGAAGTAACCAAGTATTTATTGAGAACACAAGGGAGATGGAGTGCAGGTCAGGAAAGCTTAGCGGGTTGAAAACCAGGTGCTGAGGTGAGTTGGACGAGAGGGTTGAGACAGGTAAGCAAGTCCGAGGGGAATCCAAGATAGTAGGTGAATCCAGATCCCGAGTAGGAATGATGAACGTGGGACTGGAGACAGGACCAGAGTCAGAGCGGGCAGAACTGATAGCGGAGAGGAAAACAGCGTCAGGCAAGGGAAAACAGAAACAAACGGATAACAAGATCTGAATGGTAGCAAACGGCTAGGAACGTTGACTGACTGAGCAGAGATTATGATCTGGCAGTGTGGAAGTGGCAGGACTGAGTATTTGTAGAGGTCTTGATTATAGAACAGGTTGCAGCTGATGGGGATCTGCTCTGGCTCCAGCACACCTGTCTCCGCCCACACAATCACAGAGAGAGATAGAGGGAGAGTGAAAGGGAGAGGGAGAGTGAAAGGGAGAGGGAGCGGGAGAGAGTACTGGGGGAGTGGAGGCAGGTCAAGGAGACACAGGATGAGCAGTAGAGGGCGTTGCAGGATRAGATGTGACAAGTTTACATCAAGGCTGTCTTAAGCATTTGACCATACTGTAGGTTCCCATTGAAATCACAGTTAACCTTTTTGCATGGCGAAGGTCTGAATTGAAYTCATAACATGCCTCATCCATGGCCTGAAAGAGAGTGGTACGCTCATGGGGATGGCAATCATACATCTTCCACCTGTATTGCAATCGTATATTGGATTTTACAGCATTGTACTGTACATATYTACAYTAGTGGTCCTGTACGTGGCTCAGTTCATAAGAGCATGGCACTAGCAACACCAGAGTTGTGGGTTTGACTCCCACTGGMGTCACATACCAAAATGTTGTCACATTGGATGAAAGTGTCTGCTARGTAAATGGCCTATATTAATATATTACTATATTATATTACTATTATTATATGAAAAAGAGTGCCACCAACTGATGATGGACTCCGATAGAGTTGTCGGTTTCGATTATACGGTCGTGGCCAAAAGTTTTGAGAATGACACAAATATTAATTTTCACAGTCTGCTGCCTCAGTTTGTATGATGGCAATTTGCATATACTCCAGAATGTTATGAAGAGTGATCAGATGAATTGCAATTAATTGCAAAGTCCCCCTTTGCCATGCAAATGAACTGAATCCCCCCAAAACATTTCCACTGCATTTCAGCCCTGCCACAAAAGGACCAGCTGACATCATGTCCAGTGATTCTCTCATTAACGCAGGTGTGAGTGTTGACGAGGAGAAGGCTGGAGATCACTCTGTCATGCTGATTGAGTTCGAATGACAGACTGGGAGCTTCAAAAGGAGGGTGGTGCTTGGAATCATTGTTCTTCCTCTGTCAACAATGGTTATCTGCAAAGAAACACGTGCCGTCATCATTGGGCTTCACAGGCAAGGGGCTTCACAGGCAAGGATATTGCTGCCAGTAAGATTGCACCTAAATCAACCATTTATCGGATCATCAAGAACTTCAAGGAAAATGGTTCAATTGTTGTGAAGAAGGCTTCAGGGCACCCAAGAAAGTCCAGCAAGCGCCAGGACCGTCTCCTAAAGTTGGTTCAGCTGCGGGATCGCGGCACAACCAATACAGAGCTTGCTCAGGAATGGCAGCAGGCAGGTGTGAGTGAATCTGCACGCACAGTGAGGCGAAGACTTTTGGAGGATGGCCTGGTGTCAAGAAGGGCAGCAAAGAAGCCACTTCTCTTCAGGAAAAACATCAGGGACAGACTGATATTCTGCAAAAGGTAAAGGGATTGGACTGCTGAGGGACTGGGGTAAAGTCATTTTCTCTGATGAATCCCCTTTCCAATTGTTTGGGGCATCCGGAAAAGAACTTGTCCTGGAGAAGAAAGGTGAGCGCTACCACAGTCCTGTGGTCATGCAACAGTATAAGCATCCTGAGACCATTCTGTGTGGGGTTGCTTCTCAGCCAAGGGAGTGGGCTCACTCACAATTTTGCCTAAGAAAACACAGCCACTGAAATAAAGAATGGTACCAACACATCCTCCGAGAGCAACTCTCCCAACCATCAGGAACAGTTTGGTTACGAACAAGGCCTTTTCCAGCATGACGGAGAACTTGCCATGAGGCAAAGAGTGATAACTAAGTGGCTCGGGGAACAAAACATCAATCATTTTGGGTCCATGGCCGGACAACTCCCCAGGCCTTAATCCCATTGAGAACGTGTGGTCAATCCTCAAAGAGGGGGTGGGACAAACACAAAACCCACAAAATTCTGACAAACTCAAGTTTGATTATGCAAGAATGGGCTGCCATCAAGTCAGGATGTGGCCCAGAAGTTAATTGACAGCATCCCAGGGCGGATTGCAGAGTTCTTGAAAAAGAAGGGTCAACACTGCAAATATTGACTCTTTGCATCAACTTTATGTAATTGTCAATAAAAGCCTTTGACACTTATGAAATGCTTGTAATTATACTTCAGTATTCCATAGTAACATCTGACAAAAATATCTAAAGACACTGAAGCAGCAAACTTTGTGGAAATGAATATTTGTGTCATTCTCTAAACTTTTGACCGCGACTTACCAGAGATCTGGTAAGAGGACTGATGACCAGCAGGTATACAACTCATACTTTATTGCCACACCGAACAGAAAGGCACACACCGCAAACAAGAAAAAGAGACTAGTTGTAACAGAATGAAGGTTTAGGACTGGGTTATGTTGATGTCCATCTACAGTGGGCTTTGGTAAGAGAGCAGAGGCAGTGAGGCAGTTAATTTTAAATATATATTAATATATATTTTATTTAACCTTTATTTAACTAGGCAAGTCAGTTAAGAACAAATTCTTGTTTACAATGATGGCCTACACCGGCCAAACCCGGACGATGCTGGGCCAAATGTGTGCCGCCCTATGGGACTACCAATTACGGCCGGTTGTGATACAGCCTGGARGAGAGTCTTTATATAGATGAAGATGGTGGCACAATGGAATGGATTGTTGAAATGGCTTGATTCACAGAATGATGAACAGTTGATGCTGCCAGTCTTGAACAGTTGGACAGATGCATGTATGAAGTATGTTTCGTGTTCAATGACGCATACTGGTCGTTGTTCCTCAACTCTGTCTGGGTGAAGGACCCAGATTGAAAGGAGGCACCCTCAATGGCTGTCCGTATAAATACCTGCCACGAGTGCCCTCCGTCCTCATGTGATCATAGAGTTGGGTAGAGGGCATACCTGTCACGAAATGCCCTCTCGCCAACTCCATGTCACCGATCAGGAAATTCTGTACAGCAGCCCCCAGCTTAGCAGGGATAAGATGTAGACCCCATGAATTCCCTATGCTGGTTCTGGACCCTTTTGGCCGTTGTCTGGGATGGCTGGGATGGCTGGGATGGCTGGGATGATCTGGAACCACTTGAATGTGAGGCTGGTGACATTTGGTGATTGGTTCAAGGGCATAAGCAGCTTGTGGTAAGGAGGCATCCCGTCGCCCCACGAGGAGCATGTCTGGTGTTACAAAGTCTGGATCTGAGACGTACCCCAATGGTTTGGTGCTGAAGATGCTGTCCTTCTGGCATACTCTCGAGATGGATTTCAGCATTGGCTTGGAAAGAATGGTGTCAGCAGTGGCCGCCCCATGAACATACTGTAGGTTTGTTCCAATTGTGCTCTTTGTAGGAGCWGTCAGACACTTGTGGACTGGGTATAACTGCTGTGAGACCACAGAAGATGGACTTCTTCAGCTCGACTGGGTCATATGGTGGRCTTAGTGGTATCCATCAGGGCTCTGGAAGGTCCAACCAAGCTATGTATATACAGCTGCTGGTCCACCTGCTAACCAGAGCCTGACRGACTCTGCGGTGGCAATCAGGCTGGTGTAGTCCACTCCAATGAGCAGCAGTGGGTGTGCCTTGTCGAAGGCTTGAAGCGGGAGGCCCCTTAGATGGCGATAGCATTTCTGCAAAGCTGCCACGGGATAGGAACGCTTAGCAATGGCCAGGAGGTTGGCTGCGAGAGCTCCATTACGGGGTACCTCTCTTCTGGCCTTACAAAGCTGGATACATGGGAGTTGACTGATGAGCCGGTAAGATGACCTTGCTGTCTTTGACCCACTTTTTGAACTGTTCTGGCAACTGCTTCAATATCTCTGTGCACTGAGATATATAGTGCTTGACACTGTGAACTGGACAAAGCAATGGTAKATGGTGGTGACAGGTTGAGTTTTTGGCCTTGGAGATGATGGTCTTTCTTGTTGAGGGCTTTGTGACTTTTCGACTTGGTGGCGCTGTGCCATCTCGGAGAAGAGCCGTTGTGCTTCGGCCTTGGTTGTGAGCCATTCAGAGAGATCTGTCAGGTTGTACGGGTTGAGTCTGCATGTCTGCAGCCTACCCGCTGCCTGTAGGWGCTCCACAAAGCTGTCCCTCTACTGTAGTGGGAGTTTTCTCAGCAGGTGGTCTACATGGTCTGTGCATGACAGCTCCATGCCTTGGGGACCTTCAAGGGATTTCAGSAGGCTAACCAGGGGCCTGCTCTGAAGGCCAAGCTGTGGAAGGCATTGGAATATCCACCTCTGACATTGGGGGCATTGKAGATTGCAGCGATCTCACTCTGTGCCAGCTAGTGTGGTTGCCTGTACAGCATCTGCAAGGCCTGCATAGCTGCAGTGTAGGGCTGCTGGTAGTGTCTACATGCTTGTGCTATAAGCCTGGCCTCATCCAGATTCAGGTGCTGCATGAGGACTCTGTATTTGTAGTGTTCTGAGAGTTCTGTATGTGGGTTCAAGAGGTAGTCCAGTCCCATCTTGAGGTCTGTGAACTCTTTCACTGTCGTGGACTAAATTGGAAAAGCTTGGCACAGGTTCTGGTTGTGGGTATGGTCGGAGTGGATAAACTGGATGTAGTACAAGTGGGTTCACTAGCTGGGTTCACTAGCTGTACAGGCTGGGCTGGAGGTTGCTGAGGTACCAGTGCATGTGGAGCAGGATCAACTGGCTGGAAGGTCCAGGCAGGTGATCTGGTTGAAGAGGTACAATAGGTCCAAGCAGATAAGCTGGTGGGGAGGTGCAGCAGGTGGCAGCTGGTAAGCTGGCTGAAGAAGTGGCGCAGGTTCAGGCAGGTCGTAAGTTGGCTGGAGAGGTGCAGCAGTCCAGGCAGGTGAGCTGGCTGCAGAGGCACAGCAGGTAGCAACTGGTTAACTGGTGGGACAGGAGTAGTCCATGGATCATGAGCTGGCTGGGCAGCTGCAGTACACAGTTGGTCGTTTGAATAAGATAGATCAGCTGATGGAGGTTGACAGGTGCACTGAGTCTGAGCAGCTGGTGGCTGATACCCAGACTAGACCGGAGCAGTTGATGATGGCTGGTGTAATGCAGACTGAGCCTGAGCTGGTGGTTGGAACAACTAGTGGTTGGAACAGCTGGTGGTTGGAACAGCTGGTGGTCGGAACAGCCGGTGGTTTGAAGACTGGTAGCTCCTGGTGCTCCCCCCAGTCCATGGCTAGTTTGATGGGTTTAACAGCATGCTCCTCATGGTCACATCTCCATACTGCTGGTAGAGACTTTCGGCTGACTGCCTACTTGAAACTACTGTCTGTGGCAGTGATTTTGTGACAGTGTAGGACTGCGTGGTGATAGTGCCTCTGTAGCTGTGGTGGCTTTCCACGGGATCAACCACGCCATTGTTTCCACTCCTGCCGTGGGGTATGTAAGTGGTAGAGGGACTGAAACGTGGGCAGCATTGTCCTTTGGCCTAACCATAAGTAGGGTGTGGGATAGTGGGGACCTGTAGGGACCTGGACCCTCCGGACTCCAAACTGAACAGTCTTGATAAGGGGATATGGATCCATACGGCTTCACCGAACTGGGAGGACATGGCGGTGACCTGGGAACTCAGGTGGGGGCAGACGACCCGAGCTGGTTGACYGGGGGCGCAGGCTCGGTCCGGCCCTCCAATGGGCTGCAGCTCCATGGTGCTTGTACTCTGCACCTGCTCTCTTACATGGAGAGTCAAGTAAACTGTGGAGGCTGGTTGGAGAGGTTCTAGGGGTTGGTTATGGCCACAGGTTGTTGTCAATGTTGTAGAGGTATCGGTATCCATTGGTTTCTGAGATCACGTCCTGGGATGGAATCTTCTGACGATGAGACTGTCYCTGTGTTTCTTTGCTCCTCTGCCATGTCACAGTAGGTGTGTTGCATCCGGTTCAAAGGACCAATGTAACTGAATGAAGGTTTKTGACTGGGTTATGGTGATGCCCATCTACTGTAGTGTTAGTGTAAGTGATAGTGGTTTCTGTAATAAACAGGCAGAAAGAGAATGGATCCATCACACAGTGTTAGTTATGGCTATGTAATAGCAATAGAATACATAACAACTTTGTAATACTGTAGAAAGGTGCTATGTAGGCTAGTAGAGCAATGAAATCAGTGTACATAATGGCTAAGGTATTGACAGCAGCTAGTAGGTCCAACATAGCACGCAAGGAACATAGCAGACTATATACAAGGGAATATCAGAAGCATTAGCGGTGTTAGCAGTTTTGGCTATAGAAGGCTAGTAGGCTAACATGCTTCATCATAGTGTACTATACAGAGGGGCTAGCAAAGCATACAATATGTGACCAACCGGCTCAGTTCGGTCTTATGTAGCAAAATTGACTTTGGATAAAAGTAGAGACTCAGAGCTAGAAAATGGTATATAAGACACTACAGTTGAGGAACAATGGGTTTGAGTTTGAGAAATGGGCCTTGAATATTTTGGTACCTACTGGAGAGATCTTCTTTGTCTACACCCATTCAGCATCGTTCACACCCTCTTAAGCTTTAGCTCCACCCATCTCCTTGAGGATCCACGTGAGGCCATGTACTAAACAACCAAATGTTTTAAGACTAAAGGCTGGTTTATACTACAGGTACTACAGGTACAGGTTCATTAATTTAATCTGGAGTGCCAGAGTGTGCTCTGGGCATTTGTAAACTCAGAGCGTTATTAGATTGGGCCTTCGTAAATTCAGAGCGCTTCGCTCTCGGAACGTTCAGAGTGCACACTGGACGCTCTGGCCAAAAAGTAGGTTTTTCACAAGTATTACGGTAGTGTATTGGCCAATGCAATTTTGAATTGTTTACTTTTTCGCTTTGGTGCAATTTTCACAAGTACGGTATGTGCTACATTTTCAAAACAGATCCTCACAACTCTTAGTACAAAACTCAAAACAGATCCTCACAACTCTTAGTACAAAACTCAAAACAGATCCTCACAACTCTTAGTACAAAACTCAAAACAGATCCTCACAACTCTTAGTACAAAACTCAAAACAGATCATCACAACTCTTAGTACAAAACTCAAAACAGATCATCAAAAAGGCTGTTTTTATTGACTAAGTACAACAAAATCCTACAGTCCCCTTTTCTCCAAACTTAATCAGTGTTTCATCTAGATATCCATGTTTCACATTGAAGCATGTTTCACATTAAAGTAACTGCCTTTCACAATGCAATGCTCACATTACATTTGACATGATTCTCTCCTCTTTTATTAAAATACATTTTACTATTACTTAATCCACTGCTGTTTTGATTTTTTTTTAAATTTTTAAATGTCCCCTTTTATTTAGCTAGGCAAGTCAGTTAAGAACAAATTCTTATTTACAATGACGGCCTACGCTGAGCCAATTGTGCGCCGCCCTATGGGACTCCCAATCACGGCTGGATTTGATACAGCCTGGATTCAAACCAGGGACTGTAGTGATGTCTCTTGCACTGAGATGCAGTGCTTTAGACCGCTGCACCACTCGATGATCACTTAAACGATTGGTAATCCTTCAGATTTGACATGTAAACCGGTTTGTCTACTACAGATTTTACAAACTACATAATGAAAAGTATGTCGGTAAAGTAGAAACATAAAAAGTATTACTGTATATCTATTTGAATGTAATACTATGATGATGASTATTATGATTTTACTTCYCAGTACTTWWAAAAAATCWATAATACTGTATGTAACAAATTTAATTCAAGTTTATTGGTCGTGTACACAGATTAGCAAAACGCTTCTAGCTACTTTTACAAATTCTTATTTACAATGACAGCTTTCCGGGAACTGCCTTGTTCAGGTTACTAGCCCAACGCTCTRACCACTAGGCTACCTGCTGCCCACAAGTGCAGTAATACAATATCAATACAATACCATTAAGCAAAAAATCCAGAAAGTCCAAAACAAGAAATAAATGCATCCCCTATACAGTAAACATCTATCCAATATGAACTTGCTGGAGTCTTTTTGGTGGGACACCCTGCTTTACTACAGTTTTTTTTWAATCGCTTTGGTACATATCTGGCCCCCCTTGTGACTGAAAACAGAGGAAGCATCCAGTGTTGTTCAGCATCAGCTTCAGCGAGACCTGTCTGGTTCAATAAGTACCTCGGGCACTCAGACTCGAACGCCAAGATGATCAAAGTGAGTAGGAAGGGCGTGTTGTGAATGATAATTCTACGTCGTAGCCCAATCCTAGTGATTAGAGTGTAGTTTTCTGCTGTGTGATTCCTCAACAAGCTCTCACAGTCTTACTGCAGAATTAGACGCTCATCCACGTTCTCAAAACGTCAAATTTAGAAATTACGGTTAGGGACTCATTCTGAATGGTTAAGGTAATGGTTAAGGTTTGGGATAGGGTTAAAACATTAAGTTTAGGGACTCATTCTGAATGGTTAAGGTAGGGTTAGGATTTGGGGGTTAAAACATTCGTTTAGGGACTCATTCTGAATGGTTAAGGTGGTAAGGTTTGGGATAGGGTTAAAACATTACGTTTAGGGACTCATTCTGAATGGTTAAGGAATGGTTTAAGGTTTGGGATAGGGGTTAAAAACATTACGTTTAGGGATCATTCTGAATGGTTAAGGTAATGGTTAAGGTTTGGGATAGGGTTAAAACATTACGTTTAGGGACTCATTCTGAATGGTTAAGGTAGGGGTTAAGGTTTGGGATAGGGTTAAAACATTAAGTTTAGGGACTCATTTCTGAATGGTTAAGGTTTGGGATGGGTTAAAACATTAAGTTTAGGCACTCATTTCTGAATGGTTGGTAAGGGTTAAGGTTTGGGATAGGGTTAAAACATGAAGTTTAGGTCTCATTGTGAATGGTTAGGTAAGGGTTAAGGTTTTGGGATAGGGTTAAACCATTACGTTTAGGTACTCATTGTGGATGGTTAAGGTAAGGGTTAAGGTTGGGATAGGGTTAGAAAACATGAAGTTTAGGTACTCATTGTGAATGGTTAAGGTAAGGGTTAAGGTTTGGGATAGGGTTAAAACATGAAGTTTAGGTACTCATTGTGGATGGTTAAGGTAGAGGTTAAGGTTTGGGATAGGCTTAAAATAAAACATTAAATAACAGTGTCCACGACTGGGATCGAATACACAACATTCTTATGAAGAGTAATAGGATTACATCCATCCACCACCCCCTAGAAAAACCCAAGCCTACTCGATGGTAATATTGCTCAATGTAGACCCTAGTGGCTGGTATTGAAGYCATTTCAGGACATCCTCAGGACATGGATAGACATCCAATTTTTATGTCAATCTTGAACAACCTGGCTGAATTCCTAGTGATTAAAGTTTAGTTTTCACTCATGCACCAGCGCACGCACACATATAAAAACATACACCTAATATGGCACCTAGTATTTCCTTCTGTGTGGCAGTCCAGCTTCTCRTGCACTAACATGATTTCCATATTTTCACCTATTCATCTCCATCCTTCATCTGGCCAGAGGAATACTGCACTCTGCAGTTACAGCCAAGCCGCTTAAGATCCAAGGTGAAATTCTACGTCCGTCCAGGTACCCAGAATTCAGAGAGATGGTTATGTTAGGGGATGGTGGCTGGGCCTAATCCCATGAGTCTGGATCAAAAGGTTAAATGTCCAATCCCAGTGCAAAACAGTGTTCATATAATTGTATATACAGTACATGTACAGTACCAGTCAAAAGTTTGGATACACCGACTCAATCCGGGGTTTTTCTTTATTTTTACTATTTTCTACATTGTAGAATAATAGTGAAGACATCAAAACTATGAAATAACACATATGGAATCATTAGTAACCAAATTAGTGTTAAACAGATCCAAATYTATTTGATAATTGAGATTRTTCAAAGTAGCCATCCTTTGCCTTGATGACAGCTTTGCACACWCWTGGCATTCTCTCAACCAGCTTCATGACTTCATGAGGTAGTCACCTGGAATGCATTTCAGTTAACAGGTGTGCCTTGTTAAAAGTTAATTTGTGGAATTTCTTTCCTTAATGCGTTTGAGCCAATCAGTTGTGTGTGACAAGTAGGGGTGTAAAAAGATACCATTTGTAAGAAGACCAAGTCATATTATTGGCAAAAACAGCTCAAATAAGCAAAGAGAAACGACAGTCCATCATTACTTTAAGACATGAGGATCAGTCAATACGGAAAATTTCAAGAACTTTGAACGTGTGCAGTCGCAAAAACCATCAAGCGCTATGATGAAACTGGCTCTCACGAGGACCAACCACAGGAAAAAAAGACCCAGAGTTACCTCTGCTACAGAGGATAAGTTCATTAGATTACCAGCCTCAGAAATCAGCCAATTAACTGCAACTCAGATTGCTGCCCAATAAAATGCTCCACAAGTTCAAGTAACAGACACATCTACAACATCAACTTTTCAGAGGAGACTGCGTGAATCAGGCCATCATGGTCAAATTACTGCAAGTAAGGACACACTACTAAAGGAACACAATAAAAGAAATAGACTTGCTTGGGCCAAGAAAC